>NW_024044852.1:309349-384735 GCF_015852505.1 Tachyglossus aculeatus | reverse complement strand
CAGCCAGGCATTATTTGTCACACTGTGGCCAGCAGAGTCAGCTAGAACAGAGCTCCCCTGCGTACCCAGTCTCTGACACACTGGTCCCTGATTTCTGTTGCATGGCTCAAGCTGCTGACCTCTAACAACCTCTGGCCCTCCCTGTCCTTTCTCCATCCCTTGCAGAAGAAGAAGCACTGCACACTATTGGTTTGCTTTGCTAACTCCGTTGTATTGTATTCTCACAAGAGTTTAGTACAGTATTTTGCACATAGTAAACACTCAATAAAAAGCATTGATGATGAGAATCATAATGTGGACACAAGTTCATGTGAGCCAGGTGGCTTTTGTAGAAAAAAGGTCATTGTGACTGGAACCATCCCACACTTGGAAGCCTTTCCCTTCTCTGTCGGTGATCTGAAAGCAAGGGTGGCCGGAATGTGTATCTTAGAACAGTGCTTTGCACATAGTAAGTGCTGAACAAATACCATCATCATCATCATCATCATTATTATCTATTTATATTATTGTCTGTCTCACCAACTAGGTTGTACGGTCATTGTGGACAGGGAGTATTTCTGTCATATTGCTGGGCTTTACTCTCCCAAGTGCTTAGTACAGTGCTTGGCACACAGTAAGCGGTCAATTAATATGATTGGTTGATAGATTGGTGTAGGGGTGAAGTTTCCTGCATATAGAACCTCAGACTACTTGTCCACGCGTGTTCTGTGACTTCAACTGAGCTTGCTCGGAGGGTGTTCCAACCTGAACATGGAAGGCTAGGCATTTCAAGTGAAGAAGAGCAGCTGCTCACACCCAGACTAGAGCACCCAGCCCATGCATGTGGCTGTTGGTTTCTCTCCTAAATGTGGTCAGTAACATATAACAGAGAGGAAGAGCCTGTGGAGGATCGGGATGAGGACCCACACTCCAGTGGAAAGTTCATGGGTGTCTGCACCTCCCCCAGAGACATGCCCTTCTCCCAGCCCCCTCCCCAGCCCCTGGCCGTCCGGGACGGGGGTCGTGGCTCCACTTCCCAGCCGGCAGACCTGGCCACTGGTGCCATCACCGGGATGATGAAGCCACTGACCCCACTCTCAGGATGCCCCAATCCTGTGGCTTACCATCAGGGAGGTGGGTTGAGACATGCTTTAGTCCCAGGATCGGAGTAGAGTGAAGGCTGAAGTTGTCCTGTCAGGGGTGGATAACAGGTGTGGGTGTTCCCATGGGCTGGTTCGGGGGGAATGTACCCTATCTGTGCAAGTTGTCTTGAGGTAAGTCGGACAGTGTACTTTTCATACGCCGTCTAACTCCTCTGTACCTCGGGGGATGAGCCTTGTGGTGGGGAATTCTTCCTAGAACAATTGATGTGGCTGTGTGGGAAGAGGAATGCAAAAAATTCAGGGTCCCAGGAAGGAACGCTGCTTCCTCACTCATGGTGGCAGTGCGGATGGGAAAGGGACTCATGGCAGGACTATTTGCAAAAGCCTCTGTGCCCTTGGGACTCACACTCCATGGCTCCTTGAGCTTCTTTTTAGATCATCATCATCATCAATCGTATTTATTGAGTGCTTACTGTGTGCAGAGCACTGTACTAAGCGCTTGGGAAGTACAAGTTGGCAACATATAGAGACAGTCCCTACCCAGCAGTGGGCTCACTGTCTAAAAGGGGGAGACAGAGAACAAAACCAAACATACTAACAAAATAAAATAAAAAGAATAGATATGTACAAGTAAAATAAATAAATAAATAAATAAATAGAGTAATAAATATGTACAAACATATATACATATATACAGGTGTGGGGAAGGGAAGGAGGTAAGATGGGGGGGATGGACAGGGGGACGAGGGGGAGAGGAAGGAAGGGGCTCAGTCTGGGAAGGCCTCCTGGAGGAGGTGAGCTCTCAGTAGGGCCTTGAAGGGAGGAAGAGAGCTAGCTTGGCGGATGGGCAGAGGGAGGGCATACCAGGCCCGGGGGATGACGTGGGCCGGGGGTCGATGGCCGGACAGGCGAGAACGAGGTACGGTGAGGAGATTAGCAGCAGAGGAGCAGAGGGTGGTGGGTTGGCTGTAGAAGGAGAGAAGGGAGGTGAGGTAAGAAGGGGCGAGGTGATGGACAGTCTTGAAGCCCAGGCTGAGGAGTTTCTGCCTGATGCACAGATTGATTGGTAGCCACTGGAGATTTTTGAGGAGGGGAGTAATATGCCCAGAGTGTTTCTGGACAAAGATAATCCGGGCAGCAGCACGAAGTATGTATTGAAGTAGAGAGAGACACGAGGATGGGAGATCAGAGAGAAGGCTGATGCAGTAGTCCAGACGGGAAAGGATGAGAGCTTGAATGAGCAGAGTAGCGGTATGGATGGAGAGGAAAGGGCGGATCTTGACAATGTTGCGGAGCTGAGACCGGCAGGTTTTGGTGGTGGCCTGGATGTGAGGGGTGAATGAGAGAGCAGAGTCGGGGATGACGCCAAGGTTTCGGGCTTGTGAGACGGGAAGGATGGTAGTGCCGTCAACAGAGATGGGAAAGTCAGGGAGAGGGCAAGGTTTGGGAGGGAAGACAAGAAGTTCCGTCTTCGACATGTTGAGCTTTAGGTGGCGGGCAGACATCCAGATGGAGATGTCCTGAACGCAGGAGGAGATGCGAGCCTGGAGAGAGGGGGAGAGAGCAGGGGCAGAGATGTAGATCTGGGTGTCATCAGCGTAGAGATGATAGTTGAAGCCGTGGGAGCGAATGAGTTCACCAAGGGAGTGCGTGTAGATCGAGAACAGAAGAGGACCAAGCACTGAACCTTGGGGAACCCCCACAGTAAGAGGATGGGAGGGGGAGGAGGAGCATGCAAAAGAGACTGAGAAAGAATGACCGGAGAGATAAGAGGAGAACCAGGAGAGGACGGAGTCTGTGAAGCCAAGGTCAGATAGCATGTTGAGGAGAAGGAGGTGGTCCACAGTGTCGAAGGCAGCTGAGAGGTCGAGTAGGATTAGGACAGAAGATGTGAATGAACACTTAGCTTCTGGTTTCTGTCCTGGCCCCTACTGGTTCTGCTGAGGGAGATAACTGGAGATGATAACGTAATCTTACTGGGGACAGTTTAGCATGGCTTATTGGAAAGAGCACAAACGTAGTGGAAAGAGGTCGTGGGTTCTTTTCCTGCCTCTGCCGCTTATCAGCTGTGCGACTTTGGGCAAGTTACTTAACGTATGTTGTGCTTCAGTTGCCTCATCTGTAAAATGGAGATTAAGACTGTAAGCCCCAAGTGGGACTTCCTGATTACCTTGTATCTCCCCTAGTGTTTAGAACAGTGCTTGGCACATAGTAAGCACTTAATAAATATCATTATTCCTTCTCGACTGTAAATCTGCTGTGGGTGGGGATTTTTCTTTTATGGTATTTGTAAAGCACTTACTATGTGCGAAGCACTGTTTTAAGCGCTGGGGGATACAAGGTGATGAGGTTGTCCCACGTGGTGCTTACAGTCTTAATACCCATTTTACAGATGAGGTAACTGAGGCACAGAGAAGTTAAGTGGCTTGCCCAACGTCACACAGCTAAGTGGTGGAACCCAGATTTAGTTTTGGAATTGTACTCTCCAAGCGCTTAGTTCAGTGCTCTGCATACAGTAAGTGCTCAATAAATAAGATTGAATGGATGAATGAATGAATGAATGAATGAACCTTCTGGGCTCCCCTGGACAGCCATTCCTGAAACTCAGTGACTATATCCCCCAAGCCGACACCTGAGAATCTCTCAGCACAGACCAAGGGACAACCATAACCAGTCTCCTCACCGCTCTAAGGCAGGAATCTGCTCAGAATCCTCCACTGTACTACCACTATAACCTCTGCCCAGGAGAGAGTGAGCCTTGGGCGGCATTCTTATCTAACAACCAGAGAAATGCCATTGCTGTCTCAGCACAATGGTGCCCAGGTCCCAGAATTCTTTCTCTGACAGTGTCTCCCTCCCTGTATCTCAGAAGCACACTGTTGGCTTTCCTGGGATATACGTTCTATCATCACTAGTGCTCCTTCCAATGACCTGCCATGAATGGATGCCTTTCTAATCCTTTCCTGAACCTTCCACTATCCCTCTTGTCTTGTCTTATGCCTTTGATTCATTTCTATCCCATAGCGACACCACGGTCACATCTCTCCCAGAAGGCCCCGCTCTCCATCTGCAATCATCCTGGAAGTGCTTCCAGAGTTTTCTTTGTCAAATTTCAGAAGTTGTTTATCGTTGCCGCCTTATGCCCTCAACTCTCTCCTATGCCACTGCTGCCCAGCATGGGTGAGTTTTGACTTGTAGCAGATTGCCTTCCACTCACTAGCCACTGCCCAAAGTAGGAATGGAATGGATAGACCTGTGCTTGACACTCCCTCCAATATTTGAGACTGATAGATTACCGGAAACTCTGCAGATGCGACACTGAGGGGGGCCACTATCCCTCACCTTTCCATAAATCCATAACATCCATAAATTTAGTAAAATCCCATTTGAACGTTTGATTTCTGCCTGAATTTCTTACGTTTCCTTTTGTTTGTCTTTACTCTTCCTCCAGCGAGTGTCATTAGGTGTCCCCTCCTCCCAGTAGTGTGGAATTTGGTCAACAATGAGTCTTTATTGCCGCTATCTCTGCCCTTCATGAACAATGACACTTCAACCATAACCTGACTAAGTATTCATCTTTTTTGTCAATTTTCAGCCTTTTTCACTGTTTCCCCATTTGACAAATGTTAAGTGATGGATTTTTCAGATTTTCACTTTCTATAAATTCTGCAATTTGTAATCGCACCTGTAATAATAATAATGATGACATTATTAAGCATTTACTATGTGCCAAGCACTTTTCTAAGTGCTGGGGGGAAACAAGGTAATCAGGTTGTCCCACATAGGACTAACAGTCTTAATCCCCATTTTACGGATGAGGTAACTGAGGCACAGAGAAGTGAAGTGACTTACCCAAAGTCACACAGCTGACAAGTGGCAGATCTGGGATTAGAACCTATGATCTCTGGCTCCCAAGCCCGTCCTCTTTCCACTGAGCCACGCTGCTTCTGTAGGCTGCTCCTTCCCAATTCTTATGATGGTTATTTCTTATAACTTACTGCAGCAAATATTTTCAGATCATGACTCTATTGTTTAGTTGTTACGGATAAAAATACACAATGGCATCATTTTTACTAAACAATTCTATCCTTTCCATTTCTTTCACAGTTTAGATCAATGATAGGGATTTGTTTGAAAAATACCCCGTTTTTTCTTTGTCCAAAAACATTTGCAGAAAGGGAGCTGAGTTCCTTTGTTCCAATAAAAGTTAAAATTCCACCTCTTAAGAAAACCAATCAACAATAATTGTGGTGTTTATTAAATACTTATTATGTTCTAAACTCTGGGGTAGTTACAAGGATACCCAAACACCTTCAATTATACATTCCTAATTCAGGTTTTTTCACTAGACAATTGAACCCCAACTGATTCCAGTGCTGGACTGGGGATTCTGATCATGCCAGACCCCACTGCACCTGCAACCTTGCTACTGGGAAAGAGCAGAGAAATCCTTTAAGCGATAGCTCTTTTTTAGCCATTGTTTTTCACTAGACCGTTACAACCTGGATAGAGAATTATTTTTTTTTAGGACATTGTATGGTGGCAGAGGTTACCGAGAAGGCTTGGGGGTGCTGGGGAATAGCCGGTGAAGAGAGATGGCATGTAAGATGGAGGGAGATGGTGCAGAGCTTTGAAGCTAATGGCAAGGAGTTTCCATTTATTGCAGAAGGAGAAGGATAACCACTGGAGAATTTTGAGGTGCGAGGAGCTGTGTGGTGAGTGAGGTTGAAAAAAGATGATTCATGTAGCAGTGTAGAGAATGGGCTGGTCAGGGGGAGAGCTAGAGTCAGGGAGAGCAGTGATGAGGCTGATACCTGATGTAGTACTGCTGGGCTAGCATTGCAGTCTTGGACCAGCGTGGATGAAGAGGAAAGGGTGGATTCTGGAAATGTGGAAGAAAACCTGACAGGATTTAGAAAGAGAATGATGTGAGGATTGAAAGACAATGAGGAATTCAAGGATCATCCCAAAGAAGCCAGCTTCTGAGAACCAGGAGGGGGCGTGGAGTTGGTGGCAGAGAGAGGAACATTTGGAGGAGAACATGTAGGAGGAGATGGAGAAGGAGGGGCTTTACAAAGGAAGGTGAGGCTCTCAGTTTTGAGCATGTTGAACTTGAGGTGCAGGTAGGACATTCAAGTGGAGCCGTCTTAGGGCCAAGAGGAAATTTGGGATTAGAACCCAAGAATAGAACCAACATTAGAATGTTGCTTGGAGGAGACAGCATGGCTTCGGGCAAAAACCATGGGCCTGTAAATCAGAGGTGGGAGGTCAGGGTTAGAGAGAGAGAACTGGGAATCATCCTCATAATAGCCTTCCCTGATTAAGCTTTCTTTTCCCTGACTCCCTCTCTCTTCTGCATCATCTGTGTTCTTGGGTTTGGTACTTTTGGGAGCATAATATACACCTCACCCTCAACCCAGCAGCATGTGCATACATATCCATAATCGTTTTATGTATATAAAGACCTATCTTCCCCTCTCGACTGCAAACTTCTTGTGGGCAGAGAATGTGTCCACGAACTCTGTTGTACTGTACTCTACCCAGCGTACACGTCCCTGCACACAGTATGTGCTCAGTAAATACCGATGATGGATTTATTCATTGATCGAGGTGGTAAATAAAGCCACATGAATACATAGATGCCTCTAACGAGTAAGTGCAGAATGTACTAAGTAGGCACCCAGAACAGAACCTGTGGGACACTGACAACCAGCAGATGAGAGGGGAAAGAGTTGTCAACAAACAAAACGAAGGGATTACAGTCTCTGGAAGAAGTCATATTTCCTACTGATGAATTTTCTCAGCGCCCCTTTCATTTCCTTGTTCCTCAGGCTGTAGATGAAAGGGTTCAGCATGGGGGTCACCATTGAGTACATCACGGATGCTATAGAGTCTTTCCTGGCCTTGTGGGTGGACCGGGGGCTGAAGTAGACCCAAAGAGACCAAGGAGACCACAGAAAGATGAGAGCCACAGGTGGAGAAGGCTTTAAACCTTCCCCCGGCAGATGGGATTCTTAAAATAGTGGAGAAAATCTGATAGTAAGAGAACAGAAGGCCCGTGAGGGCACCTAGCCCTAACAGAGCTGAAAGAACAAAGAGCAATATTTCACTGATGAGTGGATCGGTGCAGGAAAGTTTTATGATCTGGGTAGGTTCACAGAAGAAGTGATGGATTTTGTTGTCTGCACAGAAGGATATTCGAAGCACCATTAAAGTATGTGTCAGAGCATGAAAACTGCTTGTAATCCAGGACCCAGCTACCATTAGGGCACAGAGCCGTGGGCCCATGATGGTGGGGTAGTGGAGTGGGTGGCATATAGCCACATAGCGGTCATAAGCCATTCCAGTGAGGAGAAAGTGGTCCAGAGCTGCAAACAGAATGAAGAAATACATTTGCACTAGGCACCCCACGTAAGATATGAATTTATTGTGGGTCTGAATGTTGACCAGCATCTTGGGGACTGTGGTGGACAGGAAACAGACGTCGGCCAGGGATAGGTTGGTGAGGAAGAAGTACATGAGAGTGTGCAGGTGCCGGTCAGATCTGATGGCCAGGATGATGAGCAGGCTCCCCAGGACCCCGAGCAGGTACATCCAGAGGAACAGCATGAAGAGGAGCTGCCACTGCTCCGCCCTGTCGGACAGTCCCAGGAGGAGGAATTCTGAGATGCCGGTTTGGTTTCCCCTGTCCATGCGGCCGTAGATTCTGCTGGGGGAGATGTGGCAGGAGAATGGGATGGAAAAGCAATCACATCCTGGTTCAGACTCAGTCTAGACTTTATGTAGTTCAACGTGTTATTGCTGGGGCAGGGTAAACAGTGCGGAGACCCCTGCTACTCGATTTCATATATTTCCCCGCTTTATTGGAAATGTGGTTCGGAGGGCTGGGTTCTGGCTGCAGCATTTGTTCATCTGAGATTCTCTTGCTCACACTCTCCAGCCTTCTTGGAATCCTGGGTCAACCATTTCCAGGCCTGGGGGTGTGTGAACACTAGGTGAAGCGGGTTCTATTTCTGCCCCAACCCCAGGCACAGAATTGGGCTCTCAGTTCAGCTGATCCTCATTCTCCATGGAACACTCCATCAGAGGCTCGGAGCCCATCATCAGTGGCCCCTCAGGCTTCTCCTCACCTGAATGAACAATCCCAGTTTCCTCAGACACCCCATTCCCAGATATTTCTCCATCATCACTGCTCCCTCCAGAGCCTTCTCCATGGAATCTCATCCCACTTCTCAGGTCAAGTCTACTCAGTACTATGGAGAAAAATTGTGATTTGCTCATTTTGGTGCCAAAAGAATATTGCTGGGTCCTGTTGATGAAGTTTATAGTGCTCGCAGCTGCCCCGCACCCAACCCTTTGCAAATGCCCCCCCCCCAACTCCTTCCTTATGCCTTCTTAATAAGTTTATTTTTGCTTTCTTTTAAAGCCCAACATACTTGTTTCTGTCACGCTCAGTTCCAGCCCTTGCTCCCAGTCTTGTTTGTCTTCCGCATTTCTGGATTTTCCATAAGAATGAGACTTCTGGCATCTGCAGGGGGTGGTCCAATGGCTAGTGTAGTCTCCTCAAAACTCACCCAACAATTTGAGGAGTGAAGCCAGATCTCTATGAGGAGTGGAGGGTGGGCCATCCATGCGGCCGGGGTCCCCAGTCGAGGGAAGCTCCGGTCTGTTATGAACCACTAGCTGGCCAGGTGAGTCTTCTTCCTCTCCCCCCCAGGATGAAAATAAAGCCCATACTACCTAGGAATCAGTGGGAAAGACTGCAGGCATTTGTACTCTAGTACTCTTGATTGGAGAGGAGAGAATCTTGATAATTCCCCCTGCCCCCAAGTGCTGTTTTAGCTATTTGTTAAATTTTGATAATTTGGGGACTTAAGCATAAAATGGCTCTTATTTTGGATTGTAATTTACTGTTGTCCTTTTTCTTCAGGGGCTCTCTCTTCCCTTACCTAGTGGGGTCAGGGTCCAGAGAACTGAGACTGTGTCTTGTATTTTTCTTGAGGGCAGAGATCATGCATGCCTACCCTCTTCTGCTGTGCTTTCCCAGGAGGTTAGTACAGTACTATGCACACAAGTGTTCAATAAATACCAGTGATTAATTACCAGGGCTTAGTATGATGCAAGTGCTCAAAAATAATACTAACATAATCCTGAAAATGTCTATAGATGGCTGATTTTAAATCCTCTAGAAACCCTTGATGAAAGGTAAACATATCCCTCTCTTCTCCCTGCTCTAGCAGGAAACGCCACCTAATTAACCCCTTCAAGGTCCAGGCAGTAATCTCTCCCCCATCCCTGAATCCATTGTTAAGTCTAGGCATTTCCCAGGTTTAAACACTGCAGGTTGAAATCCGTGTCAGGGAGTATGAAGGAGTTCTAGTTGGCTCGGAGGGATTCTAGGTGATTGGAGCCATGAAACTCCTTTGGGAGGTTCTGGTCCAGCTTGGCTGATCCATGCTGATCATACCCCAAGCCCAACTTTCTCCAGCCCCGCAGTCCAGAGGGCCAGCCCTCCTTCTGGAGCAATCCTACTATCCAGCTGTCCTCACCTGTGATGGCCCTTTACCAGTTAGGTCTTCAAAGCCGTCTTCTCACCCCACTTCTCCTGAAAGTCCTCACCTTGCTTTGCCCCGATTCTTTTTTAAAAATAGGTATTTGTCAAGTTCTTACTATTTTCCAGGCACTATACTGAGCCCTGGGGTAGATGCATGGCACTAAGGTTGACACTTTCCATGTCCCACGTGGGGCTCATAGTCATAGTTCCCACTTCACAGATGAGGTAAATGGCACGGAGAACTTCATTGACTTGCCCAAGGTCACAGGGAAGACCAGTGGCAGAGCTGGGACTAGAACCCAGGTCCTATTTAATGCCAGGCCCGAAGTCTCTCCACTGGGCCAAGCTGCTTTTCAAGATAAAAATTTGTCATCCATGATCTCATCTGGGACACCAGCCATGTACTTCACTCAACCCAGGTGGATGGACCATTTTTATGGTTCTCTCTAACCACTTAATATGTGCCAGACGCACTGTACTAAGCAGCGTGGCTCAATGGAAACAGCACGGGCTTGACTGTCAGAGGTCATGAGTTCTAATCTCGGCTCTGCCACTTGCCAGCTGTGTGACTTTGAGTAAGTCCCTTAACTTCTCTGTGCCTCAGTTCCCTCATCTGTAAAATGGGGATTAAGACTGAGTGCTCCACGTGATACAACCTCATTACATTGTATCCCCCCAGTGTTTAGAACAGTGCTAGGCACAGAGTAAGTGCTTAACAAATACTGTCATCGTCATCGTCACTGCAACAGATCCAAGTTAATCAGGTTGGACACAGTCCATGTCTCACATGGCACTCTCAGTCAATCCCCATTTCACAGGGAAGGCACAGGGAAGGGAAGTGACTTGGACAATGTCACACAGCAGACAGGTGGCAGGAGCTGGGAATAGAACCCAGTCCTTCTGACTCCAGGTCCATGCTCTAGCCACTAGGCCACACTGCTTCTCAAGATCTCACCCAGGAATGGTAGGTCTTAGATTCTTGTCTTACTGGATGACTTAGAGGGAAAATTAGGGATATTAGATGAGGTATCCCTAACCATTTACATGATATTAAGGAGAGTAACTGTTACCAGTTGGCCAGTGGTCAGGGACGGGGGTCATGGCTCCGCTTCCGGGGGTCATGGCTCCACTTCCCACCTGGCAGACCTGGCCACTGTTGCCATCACCGAGATGAAGATGCCACTGATCGCACTCTCAGGATGCCCCAATCCTGTGGCTTACCATCAAGGAGCTGGGTTGAGACATGCTTTACTCCCAGTATCGGAGTAGCGTGAAGGCTCAAATTCTCTTCTCAGGGGTGGGTAACAGGTGCGGGTGTTCCCATGGGCTTGCTCTGGGGGAACGTACCTTACCTTACCTCCCATCCTAAAAAAACCCTCTCTTGACCCCACCTCGCCGTCTAGTTATCGCCCCATATCCCTCCTACCATTCCTTTCCAAACTCCTTGAACGAGTTGTCTACACGCGCTGCCTCGAATTCCTCAGCACCAACTCTCTCCTCGACCCCCTCCAGTCTGGCTTCCGTCCCCTACATTCCATGGAAACTGCCCTCTCAAAGGTCACCAATGACCTCCTGCTTGCCAAATCCAACGGCTCATACTCTGTCCTAATCCTCCTCGACCTCTCAGCTGCCTTCGACACTGTGGACCACCCCCTTCTCCTCAACACGCTATCTGACTTTGCTTCACAGACTCCTGTCCTCTCCTGGTTCTCCTCTTATCTCTCCGGTCGTTCATTCTCAGTCTCTTTTGCAGGCTCCTCCTCCCCCTCCCATCCCCTTACTGTGGGGGTTCCCCAAGGTTCAGTGCTTGGTCCCCTTCTGTTCTCGATCTACACGCACTCCCTTGGTGACCTCGTTCACTCCCACAGCTTCCACTATCATCTCTACGCTGATGACACCCAGATCTACATCTCTGCCCCTGCTCTCTCCCCCTCTCTCCAGGCTCGCATCTCCTCCTGCCTTCAGGACATCTCCATCTGGATGTCTGCCCGCCACCTAAAACTCAACATGTCGAAGACTGAACTCCTTGTCTTCCCTCCCAAACCCTGCCCTTTCTCTGACTTTCCCATCTCGGTTGACGGCACTACCATTCTTCCCAGCTCACAAGCCCGCAACCTTGGTGTCATCCTCGACTCCGCTCTCTCATTCACCCCTCACATCCAAGCTGTCACCAAAACCTACCGGTCTCAGCTCCACAACATTGCCAAGACCCGCCCTTTCCTCTACATCCATATCGCTACCCTGCTTGTTCAAGCTCTCATCCTATCCCGTCTGGACTACTGCATCAGCCTTCTCTCTGATCTCCCATCCTCGTGTCTCTCCCCACTTCAATCCATACTTCATGCTGCTGCCTGGATTGTCTCTGTCCAGAAATGCTCTGGGCATGTTACTCCCCTCCTCAAAAATCTCCAGTGGCTACCAGTCAATCTGCGCATCAGGCAGAAACTCCTCACCCTGGGCTTCAAGGCTCTCCATCACCTCGCCCCCTCCTAACTCACCTCCGTTCTCTCCTTCTCCAGCCCACTCCGCACCCTCCGCTCCTCTGCCGCTAATCTCCTCACCGTACGTCGTTCTCGCCTGTCCCGCCATCGAGCCCCGGCCCACATCATCCCCCGGGCCTGGAATGCCCTCCCTCTGCCCATGCGCCAAGCTAGCTCTCTTCCTCCCTTCAAGGCCCTACTGAGAGCTCACCTCCTCCAGAAGTCTTTCCCAGACTGAGTCCCTTCCTTCCTCTCCCCCTCGTCCCCCTCTCCATCCCCCCCATTTTACATCCTTCCCTTCCCCACAGCACCTGTATATATGTATATATGTTTGTACATATTTATTACTCTATTTATTTATTTATTTATTTTACTTGTACATATCTATTCTATTTATTTTATTTTGTTAGTATGTTTGGTTTTGTTCTCTGTCTCCCCCTTTTAGACTGTGAGCCCACTGTTGGGTAGGGACTGTCTCTATATGTTGCCAACTTGTACTTCCCAAGCACTTAGTACAGTGCTCTGCACACAGTAAGCGCTCAATAAATACGATTGATTGATTGATTGATTGATTCATTACCTGTGCTGGTTGTCTTGAGGTCGGTCGGGCAATGTACTTTTCATACGCCATCTAACTCCTCTGTACCCTCGGGGGATGAGCCTTGTGGTGGGGAATTACTCCTAGAACAATTGATGTGGCTGTGTGGGAAGAGGAATGCAAGATTGCAGAGTCCCCGGCAGGAACGCTGCATCCTCACTCATGGTGGCAGTGCGGATGGGAAAGGGACTCATGGCAGGACTATTTACAAGAGACTCTGGGACCTTGGGACTCACACTCCATGGCTCCCTGAGCTCCTTTTTAGATGTGAATGAACACTCAGCTTCTGGTTTCTGTTCTAGGCCGCTCCGGGTTCTGCTGAGGGAGATATCTGGAGATGATAATGTAATCTTACTGGGGACAATTTAGCATGGCTTAGTGGAAAGAGCACGGACTTAGTGGAAAGAGGTCATGGGTTCTATTCCTGCCTCTGCCGCTTATCAGCTGTGCGACTTTGGGCAAGTTACTTAACGTCTGTTGTGCCTCAGTTGCCTCTTCTGTAAAATGGAGATTAAGACTGTGAGCCCCAAGTGGGACTACCTGATTACCTTGTATCTCCCCTAGTGTTTAGAACAGTGCTTGGCACATAGTAAGTACTTAACAAATATCATTATTCCTTCTCGACTGTAAGCCTGCTGTGGGTGGGGATTTTTTTTACGGTATTCATAAAGCACTTACTATGTGCGAAGCACTGTTCTAAGCGCTGGGGGATACAAGGTGTTGAGGTTGTCCCACATGGGGCTCACAGTCTTAATCCCCATTTTAGAGATGAGGTAACTGAGGCACATAGAAGTTAAGTGTTTTGCCCAGGTTCACACAGCTAAGTGGTGGAACCCAGATTTATTGGCGAATTGTACTCTCCAAGTGCTTAGTTCGGTGCTCTGCATACCGTAAACGTTCAATAAATAAGATTGAATGAATGAATGAATGAATGAACATTCTGGGCTCCCCTGGACAGCCGTCCCTGAAGCTCAGTGCTTATATCCCCCAAACCGACGCCTGAGAGTCTCTCAGCACAGACCAAGGGACAACCATAACCAGTCTCCTCACCCCTCTAAGACAGGAATCTACTCAGAATCCTCCACTGCACTACCACTATAACCTCTGCCCAGGAGAGAGTGAGCCTTGGGCGGCATTCTTATCTAACAACCAGAGAAATGCCATTGCTGTCTCAGCACAATGGTGCCCAGGTCCCAGAATTCTTTCTTTGACAGTGCCTTCCTCCCCCTATCTCAGAAGCACACTGTTGGCTTTCCTGGGATACACCTTCTATCATCACCAGTGCTCCCTCCAATGACCTGCCATGAATGGATGGCTTCCTAATCCTTTCCTGAACCTTCCACTTTCCCTCTTGTCTTGTCTCATGCCTTTAATTCATTTCTATCCCATAGCGACACCACTGGCACATCTCTCCCAGAAGGCCCTGCTCTCCATCTGCAATCATTCTGGTAGTGTTTCCAGAGTTTTCTTTGTAAAATTCCCGACGTGGTTTATCATTGCCGCCTTCTGCACAGTAAACTCTAGTCTCTGTCCTCAGCTCTCTCCTATGCCGCTAATCTCCTCACCGTGCCTCGTTCTCGCCTGTCCCGCCGTCGACCCCTGGCCCACGTCATTCCCCGTGGCCTGGAATGCCCTCCCTCCCAACGTCCGCCAAGCTAGCTCTCTTCCTCCCTTCAAGGCCCTACTGAGAGCTCACCTCCTCCAGGAGGCCTTCCCAGACTGAGCCCCCTCCTTCCTCTCTCCCTTGTCCCCCTCTCCATCCCCCCGTTTTACCTCCTTCCCTTCCCAACAACACCTGTATATATGTATATATGTTTGTGCATATTTATTACTCTATTTATTTATTTATTTTACTTGTACATATCTATTCTAATTATTTTATTTTGTTAATATGTTTGGTTTTGTTCTCTGTCTCTCCCTTCTAGACTGTGAGCCCACTGTTGGGTAGGGACTGTCTCTATATGTTGCCAACTTGTACTTCCCAAGCGCTTAGTACAGTACTCTGCACACAGTAAGCGCTCAATAAATACGATTGATTGATTGATTGATTGATCTAATGTTAATGTTTAGTTGTTACGGGTAAAAAATACACCATGACATCATTTTTAGAAAACAATTCAACCCTTCTCCATTTCTTTCAGAGTTTAGATCAATGGTAGGGATTTGTTTGAGAAATTCCCCATTTTTTATTTGTCCAAAAACATTTGCAGAAAGGGAGCTGAGTTCCTTTGTTCCAATAAAATCAATCAAGTGAAAATTCCACCTCTTAAGAAAACCAATCAACAATCATTGTGGTGTTTATTAAATGTTTATTATGTTCTAAATTCTGGGGTACCTACAAGGTTACCCACATACCTTCATTTATACATTCGTAATCCACGTTTTTTCACTAGACCATTGAACCCCAACTGATTCCAGTGCTGGACTGGAGATTCTGACCATGCCAGACCCCACTGTACCTGCAGACTCACTACTGGGAAAGAGCAGAGATATCCTTCAAGAGGTAGCTCTTTTTTTAGCCATTGTGTTTGACTAGACCCTTGCACCCTGGATAGAGAATTCTTTTTTTAGGACATCGTATGGTGGCAGAGGTTACCGAGAAGACTTGGGGGTGCTGGGGAATAGCCGGTGAAGAGAGATGACATGTAAGATGGAGGGAGATGGTGCAGAGCTTTGAAGCTAATGGCAGGGAGTTTCCATTTATTGCAGAAGGAGAAGGATAACCACTGGAGATTTTTGAGGTGTGAGGAGATGTGTGCTGAGTGGTGCTGAAAAAGGATGATCCATGTAGCAGTGTAGAGAATGGGCTGGAGAGGTGGAGAGCTAGAGGCAGGGAGAGCAGTGATGAGGCTGATACCTGATGTAGTCTTGCTGTGCTAGGATTGCAGGCTTGGACCAGCGTGGATGGAGAGGAAAGGGTGGATTCAGGAAATGTGGAATAAGACCTAGCGGGATTTAGAAAGAGAACGATGTGAGAATTGAAAGAGAATGAGGAATTCAAGGATCATGCCAAAGGAGCCAGCTTCTGAGAACAGGGAGGGGGCTTGGAGTTGGTGGCAGAGAGAGGAACGTTTGGAGGAGAACAATTAGGAGGAGATGGGGAAGGAGGGGCTTTACAAAGGAAGGCGAGGCTCTCAGTTTTGACCACGTTGAACTTAAGGTGCGGGTAGGACATTCAAGTGGAGCTGTCTTAGGGCCAAGAGAAAATGTGGGATTAGAACCAAAGAATAGAACCAAGATTAGAATGCTGCTTGGGGGAGAGAGCATGGCTTCGGGCAAAAACCATGGGCCTGTAAGTCAGAGGTGGGAGGTCAGTGTTAGGGAGAGAGAACTGGGAGTCATCCTCATAGTAGCCTTCCCTGATTAAGCCTTCTTTCCTTGACTCCCTCTCTCTTCTGCATCATCTGTGCACTTGGCTTTGTTACCTTTGGGAGCATGATATTGACCTCACCCTCAACCCTGCAGCATGTGCATACATATCCATAATCGTTTTATGTATATAAAGATCTATCTTCCCCTCTCGACTGCAAACTTGTTGTGGGCAAAGAATGGGTCCACGAACTCTGTGGTATTGTATTCTACCCAGTGTACAGGTCCCTGCACAGAGTATGTGCTCAATTAATACCGATGATGGATTTATTCATTGATCGAGGTGGTAAATAAAGCCACATGAATACATAGATGCCTCTAACGAGTAAGTGCAGAATGTGCTAAGTAGGCATCCAGAACAGAACCTGTGGGACACTGACAACCAGCAGATGAGAGGGGAAAGAGTTGCCAACAAACAAAACGAAGGGATTACAGTCTCTGGAAGAAGTCATATTTCCTACTGATGAATTTTCTCAGGGCCCCTTTCATTTCCTTGTTCCTCAGGCTGTAGATGAAAGGGTTCAGCATGGGGGTCACCACTGAGTACATCACGGATGCTATAGAGTCTTTCCTGGCCTTGTGGGTGGACCGGGGGCTGAAGTAGACCCAAACGGAAGTGCCATAGAACAAAGAGACCACAGACAGATGAGAGCCACAGGTAGAGAAGGCTTTAAACCTTCCCCCGGCAGGTGGGATTCTTAAAATAGTGGAGAAAACCTGATTGTAAGAGAACATAAGTCCCGTGAGGGGACCTAGCCCTAACAGAGCAGCAAGAACAAAGAGCAATATTTCATTGATGAGTGAATCAGTGCAGGAAAGTTTTATGATCTGCATAGGTTCACAGAAGAAGTGATGGATTTTATTGTCTCCACAGAAGGATATTCGAAGCACCATTAAAGTATGTGTCAGAGCATGGAGACTGCTGATAATCCAGGACCCAGCTACCATCAGGGCACAGAGCCGTGGGCCCATAATGGTGGTGTAGTTGAGTGGGTGGCATATAGGCACATAGTGGTCATAGACATTCCAGTGAAGAGAAAGTGGTCCAGACCTGCGAGCAGAATGAAGAAATAAATTTGTGCCAGGCACCCAGCATAGCATATGGATTTATTGTGGGTCTGAATGTTGACCAGAATCTTGGGGACTGTGGTGGACAGGAAACAGACATCGGCCAGGGAGAGGTTGGTGAGGAAGAAGTACATGGGCTTGTGCAGTTGCGGGACAGATTTGATGGACAGGATGATGAGCAGGCTCCGTAGGACCCCCAGCAGGTACATCCAGAGGAACAGCATGAAGAGGAGCTGCCACTGCTCTGCCCGGTAGGACAGTCCCAGGAAGAGGAATTCTGAGATGCCGATTTGGTTTTCTCTGTCCATGCGGCCGGAGGATCTGTTAGGGGAGATGTGGCAGGAGAATGGGATGGAGGAGGAATCACATCCTGGTTCAGACTTAGTCTGGACTTTATGGAGTTTAATGTGTTTTTGCCGGGGCATGGCAGGGTAAACAGTGGAGAGATCCCTGCTACTCGATTTCATACATTTCCCTGCTTTATTGGAAATGTGGCTGGGAGGGATGGGTTCTGGCTGGAGTATTTGTTCATCTTTGATTCTCCTGCTCACACTCTCCAGCCTTCCTGGAGTCCTGTGTCAACCATTCCCGGGACTGGTTGTGTGTCAACACTAGGTGAGGCGGGTTCTATTTCTGCCTCATCCCCAGGCACAGAACTGGGCTCTCAGTCCGGCTGCTCCTCATTCTCCATGGCATACCCCATCAGAGACTCGGAGCCCATCATCAGTGGCCCCTCAGGTTTCTCCTCACCTGAATGAACAACCCCAGTTTCTTCAGACACCCCATTCCCAGACATTTCTCCATCATCACTGCTCCCTCCGGAGCCTTCTCCATGGAATCTCATACCACTTCTTAGGTCAAGCCTACTCAGTACTAAGGAGAAACATTGTGCCTTGCTCATTTTGGTGCCAAAAGAATATTGCTGGGTCCTGTTGATGGACCTTATAGTGCTTGCAGCTGCCCTGCACTCTACCCTTAGCAAATGCCCCCAACTCCTTCCTTATTCCTTCTTAATAAGTTTATTTTTGCCTTCTTTTTAAGCCCCACATACTTGTTTCTGCCATGCTCAGTTCCAGCCCTTCCTCCTAGTCTTGTTTGTCTTCCACATTTTTGGACTTCCCATAAGAATGAGGGTTCTGGCATCTCCTGGTGGGGGTGGGGGGGGGTCCAATGGCAAGATTAGTCTCCTCAAAACCCACCCAACAATTTGAGGAGTGAAGCCAGATCTCTATCAAGAGTGGAGGGTGGGCCATCCATGTGGCCGGGGTCCCCAATAGAGGGAAGCTCCAGTCTGTGATGAGCTGCTGGCTTGCCAGGTGGGTCTTCTTCCTCTCCCCCGCAAGATGAAAATAAAGCCCATACCACCTAGGAAACCCTGGGAAAGACTGCAGGCATTTGTAGTGTAGTTCTCTTGATTGGAGAGGAGAGAATCTTGATAATTCCCCCTGCCCCCAAGTGCTGCTTTAGCTATTTATTAAATTTTGATAATTTGGGGAATTAAATCGTGTAATAGCTCTTATTTTGGATTGTAATGTACTGTTGTTCTTTTTCTCCTGTGGGTCTCTCTTCCTTTACCTAGTGGGGTCAGGGTCCAGAGAAGTGGGACGGTGTCTTGTATTTTTCTTTGAGGGCAGAGATTATGCCTGCCTACGTTCTTCTGCCGTGCTTTCCCAGGAGCTTAGTACAGTGTTCTACACACAAGTGTTCAATAAATACCAGTGATTAAATACCAAGGCTTAGTATGAGGTAAGTGCTCAAGAATAACACTAATAGAATCCTGAAAATGGCTGTTCCGATGTGATTACTGCTTTTAAAACCTCTATTAACCCTTGATGACAGGTAAACATATCCCCCTCTTCTCCCTGTTCTAGCAGGAAAACCCACTTAATTAACCCCTCCAAGGTCCAGGCAGTAAACTCTCCCCCATCCCTGAATCCATTGTTAAGTCTAGGCATTTCCCGGGTTTAAACACTGCAGGTTGAAATCCGTGTCAGGGAGTATGAAGTAGTTATAGTTGGCTCAGTGGGATTCTAGGTGATTGGAGCCATGAAACTCTGTTAGGTGGTTCTGGTCCAGCTTGGCTGATCCATGCTGATCATACCCCCAGCCCACCTTTCTCCAGCCCCGCAGTCCTGAGAGCCAGCCCTTCCTCTGGAGCAATCCTAGTATTCTGCAGTCTTCACCTGTCATGGCCCTTGACCAGTTAGGTCTTCCAAGCCATCCTGTCACTTCAAACCTGTCCCACCCCACTTCTCCTGGAAATCCTCACCTTGCTTTGCCCCTTACTCTTTATTTAAAAGTGGTATTTGTTAAGTTCTTACTATTTGCCAGGCACTATACTGAGCCCTGGGGTAGATGCATGGCAATCAGGTTGACACTTTCCATGTCCCACATGGGGCTCACAGTCATAGTTCACATTTTACAGACGAGGTAAGTCAGGCACGGAGAAGTTCAATGACTTGCCCAAGGTCACAGGGCAGACGGGTGGCAGAGCTGGGACTAGAACCCAGGTCCTGTTTACTCCCAGGCTCGAGTTCTCTCCACGGGGCCAAGATGCTTCTCTAGATAAAACTTTGTCATCCATGATCTCATCTGGGACACCAGCCATCTACTTCTCTCAACCCAGGTGGATGGGCCATTTTTTATGGTATCTGTTATACACTTAATATGTGCCAGATGCACTGTACTAAGCAGCGTGGCTCAATGGAAAAAGCACGGGCTTGGCTGTCAGAGGTCATGGGTTCTAATCACGGCTCTGCCACTTGCCAGCTGTGTGACTTTGGGCAAGTTCCTTAACTTCTCCGTGCCTCAGTTCCCTCATCTGTAAAATGGGCATTAAGACTGCGAGCTCCACGTGGTACAGCCTCATTACCTTGTATCCCCCCAGCGCTTAGAACAGTGCTTAGCACATAGTAAGTGCTTAACAAATACCATCATCATCGTCACTGCAATAGATCTAAGTTAATCAGGTTCGACGTAGTCCATGTCTCACGTGGCACTCTCAGTCCATCCCCATTTTACAGGGAAGGCACATGGAAGTGAAGTGACTTGGCCAATGTCACGCAGCAGACAAGTGGCAGGAGCTGGGAACAGAACCCAGTCCTTCTGACTCCCAGGTCCATGCTCTATCCACTAGGCCACACTGCTTCTCAAGATCTCGCCCAGGAATGGTCGGTCTTAGATTCTTGTCTTATTGGATGACTTTGAGGGTAAATTAGGGATATTAGATGAGTTATCCCTAACCATTTACATGATATTAAGGAGAGTAACTGTTACCAGTTGGCCACTGGTCCACTGGGTATAGGGTCCACAAGCTGCAGGATAAATGATACCAGCAAGATAGTGTATACAGCGTGCATCCGATGGCCTTGGACTGACTGCTTGGTCATCTCGGGAACTAATTGTTCATTCTTAGAAGAGTCCTTCAGCGACCCACTCTTTGCATCACCCAAAGGAGGAACTTCCCTCTGAGGCTTCCCGCAGACTATCAGCAAGGCTAACTAAGGATCTCTCAAAAATGGTTCAAACCTATGATCATCAAAAGAAGAAGGACCTAGGACTGGAGGCATCACCAGAAACTAGAAATTTCCTCTCCAGGATTCATTAGAAGGAGGGAGGGACTTCCTCTGTGTGCAGAGCAGCAACTGGGAAGACTTTTAGTGGGGGTGCTTTAGAATATAAAAGGCACAACTAGTTGTCACAAAAGTGTGTGTCTATCTGTTTGTACCGGGATGGTGCACCTTGTTATCTGGGATCCAGTGGGATGTTTTAATAAAGAGGAACTGTTATGCACTGAGATCTTGGGGTATAGTGTATTCACTAATGGCTATGCAATGAGACAGACAGTTTTCTGTTCCCTGAAAGGGTCAGTGAAAATAGTAATGATTCATTCATTCAATCAGATTTATTGAGCGCTTACTGTTATGCAGAGCACTGTACTAAGCATTTGGAAAGTAAATTCGGCAATAGATAGAGAGAATCCCTGCCCAACAACGGGCTCACAGCCTGAAAGCAGGAGACAGACAACAAAACAAAAGAAGTAGACAGCTATCGATACCATCAATATAGATAAATAGAGCTATAGATAATATTTAGTATTATTATTATTAATAAAATAAATAAAGTAATAATTTTGTACAAATATGAACAAGTGCTGTGAGGAAGGGAAGGGGGTAGAGCAGAGGGATGGAGTTGAGGCGGTGGGGTGGGGAGGAGGAGCAGAGGAAAAGGGGGGCTCAGTCTGGGAAGGCATCCTGGAGGAGGTGAGCTCACATTAGGACCTTGAAGAGGGGAAGAGTGCTAGTTTAATTAATTATTAATCAGTAATAATGGTATTTGTTAAGCGCTTACTATGCGCAAAGCACTGTTCTAAGCGCTGAGCACTGTTCTAAGTGCTGTTGTAAGTTTGATGTGAGTAGGGAGGTCATATCTCACTTTCAGAATGCCCCGATATTGTGGCTTTTAGACTCCTGCGGACCCCCTGGGGCAGCTGGCTGGGATGTACTTGTAGCCTCAATATTGGATCAGAGTGAAGGCTAAACTTCTCCCATCGTGACTGGGAGTAGGCATGGGTGCTCCTGTGTGCTGGGACGGGGGGTCGTTCCCTACCTGTGCAGGTTGTCTTGGGGTCAGTCAGGCAATGAAGGCTGTCTGCACCATCTGCCTTCTTTGTCCCTTCGGTTGATGGGCCTTGTGGTGGGGAAATCGTCCTGGAACAATCAGTGTAGCTGAGGGGGAAGAGGGACGGGGAGATGTGGAGCTCCAAGCAGAAGCGCTGCTTCCCCAACCACAGGCACAGTGCTGGTGTGACTGGGGCTTATGGCAGGACTATTTGCAGGAGGCTCTGGTCCCTCAGGCCCCACAGTTTATGGCTCCCCCAGCTCCGTGTGAGAGACACACAAACTCTCAGTGCCTGGTCTCCCTGCTGGGCTTTGCTTAGAGAAATTTCCCAGGAGATTTTCTGTTTTAAGTGGTATTTAAGTGCTTACCATGTGCCAGGCACTGTACTAAGTGTGGGGTAGATACAAGATAATCGGGATCAATCAATCAGTCATCATATTTATTGAGTGCTTATTGTGTGCAGAGCACTGAACTAAGAGCTTGGGAAGTACAGGTTGGCAACATATAGAGACAGTCCCTACCCAACAGTGGGCTCACAGTCTAAAAGGGGGAGACAGAGAACAAAACCAAACATACTAACAAAATAAAATAAAAGAAATAGAATAGATATGTACAGGTAAAATAAATAAATAAATAAATAAATAGAGTAATAAATATGTACAAACATATATACATATATACAGGTGCTGTGGGGAAGGGAAGGAGGTAAGATGAGGGGGATGGGGAGGGTGACGAGGGGGAGAGGAAGGAAGGGGCTCAGTCTGGGAAGGCCTCCTGGATGGACACAATCTCTGTCTCACAAGGGACTCACAATCCTAATCTCCATTTCACAGATGAGGTAAATGAGGCCCAGAAAAGTGAAGTGACTTGTGACTTGTCCATGGTCACACAGCAGAGAAGTGTCAGAAGCAAGATTAGAACCCTGGTCTTCCAACTCCCAGGCCCATACTAGGTCCACCAGGCCATGCTGCTTCCCTAATAATAATGGTATAGGTTATGTACCAAGCATTGTACTAAGGGCTGGGGCAGATATAAGATGATTAGGTCTCACAGTCTCAGTAGGAGGGGGAACAGGTACTGAATCCCCATTTTACAGATAAGGACCTGAAACACAGAAAAGTTAAGTGACATGTCCAAAGTCACACAGCAGACAAGTGGTGAGCTGGGATAAGAGCCCAGTTTCTCTGACTCCCATGTCCCTGATCTTTCCACTAGGCCACACTGCTTCTCTGGTCAGCAGAATATTGGTGACCATAAAGGAGATTGGTAAACTCTCACTAGGAATGTAGTCTGTTCCTCTCCTACGAAAAACAAACAAAACCAAATTGTACATGACAAAAAGTATGTGATATTTGAGAGCTGGCTAAACTTTCTGAGAAAAATATGCCTCAGGTGAATCAGCATTTCAGAGTCCTCGAGAGAAGACACTTTTCCTGTTGAATGAGTTTCTCAGGGTCATTTTCATATTCTTGTTCCTCAGGCTGTAAATGAAGGGATTCATTGTGGGGACGACCACTGTGTACAGCACAGATGATATAGAGCCCTTACTGAATGTTTGGGTAGATGTTGGACAAAGGTAGGTCCCAAGGGTGGTGCTATAGAATAAAGAGACCACAGACAGGTGAGAAGCACAAGTGCTGAAAGCTTTCCACCTACCCCCTGCAAATGGGATTCTCAATATGGTCGAGATGATGCGAACGTAAGAGAACAGAAGGCCGGTGATTGGACCTACCCCAACTACTACTGCAGGGACAAACATGATTACTTCATTGATGAAAATGCTAGAACAGCTTTAGGATCTGTTAAAGTTCACAGAAGAAGTGAAGAATTTCCCGATTGGTACAGAAGGATAAGCGTACCACCAATAGGGTGTGTGTCAGGGCATGGAGGGAACTGAAGATCCAGAATCCAGCAAGCACCAGGGTACAGAGCCGTGGGCTCATGATGGTGGTGTAGTGGAGGGGGTGACATATGGCCTCGTAACGGTCATATGTCATCCCGGTGAGGAGAAAGTGGTCCAGTGTTCCAAACAGAACGAAGAAGTACATTTGTGCCAGGCAGCCAGGGTAGGATATGGATTTGTCGTGGTTCTGAATGTTGACCAACATCTTGGGGACCGTGGTGGACAGGAAGCAGATGTCAGCCAGGGAGAGGTTGGTGAGGAAGAAGTACATGGGGGTGTGCAGGTGTGGGTCAAAGCTGACGGCCAGGATGATGAGTAGGCTCCCCAGAACTCCAAGCAGGTACAACCAGAGGAATAGCATGAAGAGGAGCTGCCGCTGCTCTGCCAAGTTGTACAGTCCTAGGAGGAGGAATTCTGAGATGCCCGTTTGGTTTCTCCTCTCCATGGGGCTGGAGGATCTGCTGGCGGAGATGTGGCAGGAGAATGGGATGGTGCAGCAATCACAACCAGGTTCAGACTAGGTTTTATGCAGTTCAATGTGTGTGTTCTTGTGCAGGGCATGGTGAATAGTGGAGAGACTCCTGCTGCTCCATTTCAGACATCTCCCCAGCTTTATAGGAAATGTGGTTAGGAGGGCTGGGTTCTGGCTGGAGTATTTGTTCATCTGAGATTGTCCTGCTCACACTCACCAGCCTTCCTGGGGTCCTGGGTTCACCCTTCCCGGGCCCGTGTGTGTGTCGGCAGAAGGTGCAGCGGGTTCTATTTTGCCCCACCCCCAGGCACGGCATTGGGCTCTCCCGGTCCGGCTACTCCTCGTTCTCAACCAATTGTCAGCTGTGTGACTTTGGGCAAGTCACTTAATTTCTCTGTGCCTCAGTTACCTCATCTGTAAAATGGGGATTAAGATTGTGAGCCCCAAGTGGGACACCTAATCACCTTGTAACCTCCCCAGCGCTTAGAACAGTGCTTTGCACATAGTAAGCGCTTAATAAATGCCATTATTATTATTATTCTCCATGGAACACCTCATCAGAGACTCGGAGCCCATCATCAGTGACCCTTCAGGTTTCTCCTCACCGGATTGAACAATCCCAGTTTCTTCAGACAACCCCATTCCCTGACATTTCTCCATCATCACTACTCTCTCCTGAGCTTTCTCCATGGAATCTCATCCCAATTCTCAGGCCAAGCGTATTCATGACTAAGGAGAAAAATTGTGCCTTGCTCATTTTGGTGCTAAAATAATATTTCTGGGTCCTGTTGATGGAGTTTATGGTGCTTGCAGCTGTTCTGCACCCTACCCTTAGCAAATGCTCTCCAACTCCTTTCTTATGCCTTCTTATAAGTTTATTTTTGCTTGCTTTTTAAGCCCATCACACCAGTTTTTGCAAGGCTCAGCCCACTCCTCACTCCCAGTCTTTTTTGTCTTCCTCGTGTCTGGAGTTCCCATAAGAATGAGGGTTTTGGCGTCTGCAGGGGGTGTTCCAATGGGTACAGTAGTCTTCCCTCCACCCACCAACAATTACAGGAGTGAAGTCTGATCTCTTTCATGAGTGGAGGTTGGGTCATGCGTGCGGCCGGGGTCTCCATAAGAGGGAAGCTCCTGTCTGTGATGGGCCGCTGGCTGGGCAGGACAGTCTTCTTCCTCTCCCCCCACAGTATGAAAGTAAAGCCCATAACCACCTAGGAAACACTGGGAAAGACTGCAGGCATTTGTACTCTAGTACTCTTGATTGGAGAGGAGAGAATCTTGATAATTACCCCCTCCAAGTGCTGTTTTAGCTATTTGTTTTAATGTTAATAATTTGGGCAATTAAATATTCAAATGGCTCGTATTCTGAATTGTAATTTCCTGTTGTTCTTTTTCTTCTATGAGTCTCTCTTCCCTTAGTTAGTGGGGCCAGGGTCCAGAGAATTGATTCCTTGTCTTGTATTTTTCTTGAGGACAGAGATTATGCCTGCCTACCCGCTGCTGCTGTGCTTTCCCAGGAGCTTAGTACAGTGTTCTACACACAAGTGTTCAATAAATACCAGTGAGTAAATACCAGGGCTTAGTATGAAGTAGGTACTCAACAATAACACTAATACAGTAGTGAAAATGGCTGTTATGATGTGATTTCTCCTTTTAAATCCTCTAGAAACCCTTGATAATAGGTAAACATCCCCACACTTCTCCCTGTTCTGGAAGGAAACCCCACCTAATTAACCCCTTCAAGGTCCAGGCAGTAAACTCTTCCCCATCCCTGAATCCACTGTTAAGCCTAGGCATTTCCCAGGTTTAAACACTGCAGGTTGAAATCCATGTCAGGGGGTATGAAGGATTTCTAGTTGGCTCGGAGGGATTCTAGGCGATTAGAGCCGGGAAACTCTGCTGGGAGGTTCTACTCCACCTTGGCTGATCCATGGTGATCATACCCTGAGCCCATCCATAGACGCCCGGGACTCCGTTCCCGAGAGGCCCGCCCGCCATCACACCGCGTGGCCTTGCTGCTTCCGGAAGGATCCTGTCCTCAGAGCGCCGCCATAGATGCCCGGGACTCCGTTCCCGAGAGGCCCGCCCGCCCGCCCGCCATCGCTCCGCGTGGCCCCCGCTGCTCCAGGAATGATCCTCTCTTCAGAGCGCCACCATAGACGCCCGGGACTCCGTTCCCGAGAGGCCCGCCCGCCATCACACCGCGTGGCCTTGCTGCTCCCGGAAGGATCCTCTCCTCAGAGCGCTGCCATAGACGCCGTGACTCCGTTCCCGAGAGGCCCGCCCGCCCGCCATCACTGCGCCCCCACGGACGCACCCCTGCTTCCACCCCCCCCCCCCCACTTAGGCGACCTTCCTTAAAGTGCCCCTCATCCCCGCCTTCCCGGTCCGGTCCTGACTGACTCTCCCCCCCGCCCCCTGGTAAAAAGCCCTTGTTAGCACCATGTTACATTAACGACAACCTCATTCGCACCTACTCAGCCATCCCATGCTAGTTGACTGTTTGCTCCTCTCCCCAGGTATCTCTGCTCCCTGACCCACCTTAACAGGCCCACCCTACTCCAGCACTTAATAGCTTGTATCTGCTTTCTGTGACATCATTATCTGCCAATTTTATTATTGCCATAGCATATTGATTGTTTAACTGCACCCTGTGATGCCATCACCTACTTATATCATTGCTACTGTTTTATTGCTTCTGCATCTAAATTGTTAACCTCCCGCTATACTGTCACTCGCCCTGCTGACCTCACCATGAACTTTAAATTCCCTTGCTCCCAACTGCCATTCCCATTTCTCACCTTCCCTTTCCCCTCTCCCACCCAGCTTTTTCCCTCCCTCTCCCCAACCAAGACCACTCCCCCTCGCCCCCTACCGAGGATCCCTCTGTACCAGTGCCAGTCCTCCGCTACTCCCTCCCGGCCCCCTCCCTCCCCTTCTCCCCGCCCCCACCCCATCCCAGTTCTCCTTTCCCATCGCCACCCCCCTTCCCACTCTCCCCGCCCAGGACCCCGCCAACTCATCCCAATCCAAACCCTCCCCACCCCTCGCACCCTTCCCCCTCCCTCCCCTCCCTCGACAGATGCTGCCAAGTGTGGCCTCTGGAACCCCCCTCCGTTTTAAGTAAGATCCCTTTCATCCTGGACCTATTCCTTTCCAGCTCTCTACTCCTCCTCGCCCTAACTGAAGCATGGTTGTCTCCAGACGACACGGTCTCTTCAGCTGCTCTCTCCAGTGCAGACCTCTTCTTCTCCCACTCCCCCAGACTCACCGGAAAAGGAGGAGGTGTCGGTTTCCTTCTCGCCCCCCAATGTCGCTTTCGCACTATCCCTCCTCCCCCTTCCCTTTCCTTCCCTTCCTTTGAAGCCCACATTATTCGCCTCTACCACCCCCTCCAGATTCTTGTAGCCGTCATCTACCGCCCTCCCGGCCCCACTTCCAACTTCTTTAACTACTTTGACCCCTTCCTCACCTTCTTTCTCTCCTTCTCCATGCCCACTCTGATCCTCGGAGACTTCAATATCCACATGGATGTTCCTAACGACTCCTCTGCTGCCCGCCTTCTATCTCTCCTTGACGCTGCCAACCTCTTCCTCCACCCCACCTCACCCACTCACCAACTTGGTCATACCCTCGACCTCATCATCTCCTACCGCTGCACTGTGTCCACCCTCACCAACTCTGAAATCCCTCTCTCTGATCATAATCTTCTCACCTGCCTCCTCACTCACACTCCTTTCCCCTGTAAATCCGTATTACTCCCTCACAGAGATCTCCACTCTCTGGACCCCACCGATCTTTCGGAGCGCCTCACACCCCACCTCGCCACCCTCTCCTCTCTACCCAGTCTTGATGATCAGATTACTGCTCTCAACTCTACACTTTCTGCTCAGCTAGACTCACTCGCTCCCCTTTCCCTTCGCCGCTCTCGTACCACTAACACACAGCCCTGGATCACTGCCATTGTCTGCCTCCTTCGCTCTTATGCTCGCTGCTGGCGAAAGTCTAAACACCATGCCAACCTCTTTCACTTCAAGTTTATCCTTTCCTGCCTTAAATCAGCCCTCTCCTCTGACAGACAAAACTATTTCTCCTCCCTTATTGACACCCATGCCCATCGCCCCCGCCAGATCTTCCGTACATTCAACTCCGTTCTCAGCCCCCCGGTTCCTCCCCCTCCTCCTTCCCTCACTCCCAACGATCTGGCCTCCTACTTCATTAACAAAATTAAATCCATCAGGTCCGACCTCCCCAAAGTCATTTCCCCCCCTTCTCCAACCCCCCGGCTCTCAACACTCTCTGCTACTCTCCCATCCTTCCCAGCAGTATCCTCAGAGGGGCTCTTCTCGCTCCTCTCAAGCGACTCAGGCCACCTGTTCTTCGGACCCCATTCCCTCTCATCTCATGAAATCTCTCGCTCCATCCCTTCTCCCCTCCTTAACTTCCATCTTCAACCGCTCGCCTCCACTGGTTCCTTCCCCTCTGCCTTCAAACATGCCCATGTCTCTCCCATCCTAAAAAAACCCTCTCTCGACCCCACCTAACCTTCTAGTTATCGTCCCATATCCCTCCTACCATGCCTTTCCAAACTCCTTGAACGGGTTGTCTATACGTGCTGCCTAGAATTCCTCAACAACAACTCTCTCCTCGACCCCCTCCAGTCTGGCTTCCGTCCCCTACATTCCACGGAAACTGCCCTCTCAAAGGTCACCAATGACGTCCTGCTTGCCAGATCCAACGGCTCCTACTCTGTCCTAATCCTCCTCGACCTCTCAGATGCCTTCGACACTGTGGACCACCCCCGTCTCCTCAACACGCAATCTGACCTTGGCTTCACAGACTCCGTCCTCTCCTGGTTCTCCTCTTACCTCTCCGGTCGTTCATTCTCAGTCTCTTTTGCAGGCTCCTCCTCCCCCTCCCATCCTCTTACTGTGGGGGTTCCCCAAGGTTCAGTGCTTGGTCCCCTTCTGTTCTCGATCTACACGCACTCTCTTGGTGACCTCATTCGCTCCCACGGCTTCAACTATGACCTCTATGCTGATGACACCCAGATCTACTTTTCTGCCCCTGCTCTCTCCCCCTCTCTCCAGGCTCGCATCTCCTCCTGCCTTCAGGACATCTCCATCTGGATGTCTGCCCGCCACCTAAAGCTCAACATGTCGAAGACTGAACTCCTTGTTTTCCCTCCCAAACCTTGCCCTCTCCCTGACTTTCCCATCTCTGTTGATGGATCTACCATCCTTCCCGTCTCACAAGCCCGCAACCTTGGTGTCATCCCCGACTCTGCTCTCTCATTCACCCCTCACATCCAGGCCATCACCAAAACCTGCCGGTCTCAGCTCCGCAACATTGTCAAGATCCGCCCTTTCCTCTCCATCCATACCGCTACCCTGCTCATTCAAGCTCTCATCCTATTCCGTCTGGACTACTGCATCAGCCTTCTCTCTGATCTCCCATCCTCATGTCTCTCTCCACTTCAATCCATACTTCATGCTGCTGCCCGGATTATCTTTGTCCAGAAACGCTCTGGGCATATCACTCCCCTCCTCGGAAATATCCAGTGGCTACCAATCAATCTGGACATCAGGCAGAAACTCCTCACCCTGGGCTTCAAGGCTCTCCATCACCTCGCCCCCTCCTACCTCACCTCCCTTCTCTCCTTCTACAGCCCAGCACACACCCTCCGCTCCTCCGCCGCTAATCTCCTCACCGTACCTCGTTCTCGCCTGTCCCGCCATCGACCCCTGGCCCACGTCATCCCCCGGGCCTGGAATGCCCTCCCTCTGCCCATCCGCCAAACTAGCTCTCTTCCTCCCTTCAAGGCCCTACTGAGAGCTCACCTCCTCCAGGAGGCCTTCCCAGACTGAGCCCCTTCCTTCCTCTCCCCCTCGTCCCCCTCTCCATCCTCCCCTTCTTACCTCCTTCCCTTCCCCACAACACCTGTATATATGTATATATGTTTGTACATATTTATTACTCCATTTATTTGTTTATTTTACTTGTGCATATCTATTCTATTTATTTTATTTTGTTAGTATGTTTGGTTTTGTTCTCTGTCTTCCCCTTTCAGACTGTGAGCCCACTGTTGGGTAGGGACTGTCTCTATATGTTGCCAATTTGTGCTTCCCAAGCGCTTAGTACAGTGGTCTGCACATAGTAAGCACTCAATAAATACGATTGATGATGATGATGATGATGATCTTTCTCCAGCCCCGCAGTCCTGAGGGCCAGCCCTGTCTCTGGAGCAGTGTTAGTGTCCAGCATTCTTCACCTGTGATGGACTTTGACCAGTTAGGTCTTCAGAGCCATCCTGTCACTCCAAGACCTGTCCCTCCCCACTTCCCCTGCAAATCCTCACCTTGTTTTTCCCCTGACTCTTTTTTTAAATAATGGTTTTAAGTTCTTACTATTTGCCAGGCACTGTACTAAGCCCTGGGATAGATGCAAGGCAATCAGGTTGACACACTCCGTGTCCCACATGGGGTTCATAGTCATAATTCCCATTTTACAGATGAGGTAAATGAGGCACAGAGAATTTCATTGACTTGCCCAAAGTTACACGGCAGACAATTGGCAGAGCTGGGACTAGAACCCAGGTCCTACTGACTCTCAGGACTGCACTCTATCCACTAGGCCAAGCTGCTTCTCAAGATGAAAATTTGGCATCCATTATCTCATCGAGGACACCAGCCATCTACTTCACTCAACCCAGGTGGATGGACCGTTTTTTATGGTATTTGTTAAGCACTTAATTTGTGCCAGGCGCACTGTACTAAGAAGCGTGGCTCAATGGAAATAGCGTGGGCTTCGTTGTCAGAGGCCATGGGTTCTAATCACTGCTCTGCCACTTTTCAGCTGTGTGACTTTGGTCAAATCACTTAACGTCTCTGTGCCTCAGTTCCCTTAGCTGTAAAATGGGCATTAAGATTGTGAGCTCCAGGTGGGACAACCTGATTACCTTGTATCCCCCCCAGCGCTTAGAGCCGTGCTTGGCACATAGTAAGTGCTTAACAAATCCCATCATTATCATAATCACTGCAATAGATCCAAGTTAATCAGGTTGGACGCAGTTCATGTCCCACATGGTGCTCTCAGTCAATCCCCATTTTACAGGGAAGGCACAGGGAAGTGAAGTGACTTGCCCAGTGTCACACAGCAGACAAGTGGTAGGAGTTGGGATTAGAACCCCATCCTTCTCACTCCCAGGTCTGTGCTCTATCCAGTAGACCACCGTGGCTCAGTGGGAAGAGCCCGGGCTTTGGAGTCAGAGGTCATGGGTTCAAATCCCGGATCTGCCAATTGTGAGCTGTGTGACTTTGGGCAAGTCACTTCACTTCTCTGTGCCTCAGTTACCTCATCTGTAAAATGGGGATTAAGAGTGTGAGCCCCCCCTGGGACGACCTGATCACCTTGTAACCTCCCCAGTGCTTAGAACAGTGCTTTGCACATAATAAGCAGTTAATAAATGCCATTATTATTATTATTATTCTCAAGATCTTGCCCAGGAATGGTCAGTCTTAGTTTCTTGTCTTACTGGATGACTTAAAGGGAAAATTAGGAATGTTAGATGATGCATCTCTAACCATTAAGATGATATTAAGGAGAGTAACTGTTACCAGTGGGCCAGTGGTCCACTGGGTACATGGCCCACAAGCTGCAGGATAAGTGATACCAGCAAGATAGTGCATAGAGCCTGCACAGACAGACTGCTAGGTCATCTCGGGAACTAATTGTTCATTCTTGAAAGAGTCTTTCAGAGAACCACTCTTTGCATCACCCAAAGGAGGAACTTCCCCCTGAGGGTTCCCACACACTATCATCTAGGCTAACTAAGAATCTCTCAAAAATGGTTCAAACCTATGATCATCAAAAGAAGAAGGAACTTGGACTGTCTGTATCACCAGAAAATAGGTATTTCCTCTCCAGGATTCATTAAAAGGAGAGAGGGACTTCCTCTGTGTGCAGGGCAGCAACTAGAAAGACTTTCAGAGGGGGTGTCTTACAATTTAAAAAGCACAACTAGTTGCTGCAAACGTGTGTGTCTTTCTGTTTGTGCCGGGATGGTGCACCTTGTTATGTGGGATCAGTGGGATGTTTTAATAAAGACGACCTGTTATACACTGAGATCTTGGGGTATAGTGTCTTCAGTAATGACTATGGAATGAGACAGACAGATAGTGTCCTGTTCCCTGAACGGGTCAATGAAAATAGTAATGATTCATTCATTCATTCATTCAATCATATTTACTTAGCACTTACAGAGCACTGTACTAAGTACTTGGAAAGTAAATTTGGCAACAGATAGAGGCAATCCCTACTCAACAATGGGTTCACAGTCTAGAAGGGGGAGACAGACAACAAAACAAAACAAGGAGATCGGCATCAATACCATCAAAACAGATAAATAGAATTTTAGATATATACCCATCATTAATAAAATAAAGTAATAAATATGTACGAATATAAACAAGTGCTGTGGGGAGGGGAAGGGGGTAGAGCAGAGGAAGGGAGCAGAGATGATGGGAAGTGAGGAGGAGCAGAGGAAAAGGGGGGCTCAGTCTGGGAAGGCCTCCTGGAGGAGGTGAGCTCTCAGTAGGGCTTTGGAGAGGGGAAGATAGCTAGTTTACCTGATGTGAGGAGGGAGGTCATTCAGGCCAGAGGTAGGAAGTGGGCCAGGGGTCTACAGCAGGACAGGTACAGTGAGGAGGTTAACGGCAGAGGAGTGGAGTGTGCGGGCTGGGCTGGAGAAGGAGAGAAGGGAGGTGAGGTCGGAGGGGGCAAGGTGATGGAGAGCTTTGAAGCCAATATTGAGGAATTTTTGCTTTGTGTGAAGGTTGATAGGCAACCACTGGAGATTTTTGAGGAGGGGAGTGACATGCCCAGAGCGTTTCTGTAGAAAGATAATTCGGGCAGCCGAGTGAAGTATAGACTGAAGTGGGGAGAGACAGAAGAATGGAAAATCAGAAAGGAGGCTGATGCAGTAATCCATTTGGAATACGATCAGAGATTGTACCATCAAGGTAGCAGTTTGGATGGAGAGGAAAGGGCGGATCTTGGTGATGTTGTGAAGGTGAGACCAGCAGGTTTTGGTGATGGATTGGATGTGTGGCATGAATGAGAGGGTAGAGTCAAGAATGACATCAACATTGCGGGCTTGTGAGATGGGAAGGATGGTAGAGCCATCCACAGTGACGGAAAAGTCAGGGAGAGAACAGGGTTTGGGAGGAAAGATAAGTAGCTCAGCCTTGGACATGTTGAGTTTTAGGTGGTGGGCAGACATCCGGGTGGAGATGTCCTGAAGGCAGGAAGAGATACGAGCCTGGAGGGAGGGAGAGAGAACAGGGGAGGAGATGTAGGTTTGGGTGTCTTCTGCGAAGAGATGATAGTTGAATCCATGGGAGTGAATGAATTCACCAAGGGAGTGAGTATAGATGGAAAACAGAAGGGGATCAAGAACTGACCCTTGAGGAACCCCTACAGTTAGGGGATGGGCAGGGGAGGAGTAGACTGTGAAGGAGACCAAGAATGAATGGCCAGAGAGTTAAGGGGAGACCCAGGAGAGAATGGAGACCATGAAGCCAAGGTTGGATAACGTGTTGAGGAGAAGGGGATGGTAGACAGTGTCAAAGGCAGCTGAGAGGTTGAGGAGGATTAGGATAGAGTTGGAGTCATTGGATTTGGCAAGAAGGAGGTCATTGGTGACGTTTGAGAGGTCAGCTTTGGTGGAGTGGAGGGGACGAAAGCCAGATTGGAGGGAGTCCAGGAGAGAGTTGGAATTGAGGAATTCGAGGCAGTGAGTGTAGATGACTCGCTCTAGGAGTTTGGAAAGGAAGGGTAGGAGGGAGATAGGGCGATAACTGGTAGGGGCAGTGGGGTCAAGAGAGGGGTTTTTTTAGGATGGGGGAGACATTGCAGAAGGGAAGAAGCTGTTGGACAGTGAGTGCTTGAAGATGGAAGTTAAGGAGGGGAGAGGGAAGAGGTGAGAGTTTTTATAAGATGAGAGGGAATGGGGTCTGAAGCACAGGTAGAGGGGGTGGCACTTAAGAGGAGGGAGGAGATCTCCTCTGAAGATACTGCTGAGAAGGATGGGAAAATAGAGGAGAGGGTTGAGAGCAGGGGGATGGAGAAGGGGAAGGGGTGACTTTGGGGAGCTCAGACCTGATGGTGTTAATTTTCCTTATGAAGTAGGTGGCCAGGTAGTTGGGGGTGAGAGATGGAGGAGGGTGAGGAGCAGGAGGATGGAGGAGGGAGTTAAATGTCCAGAACAGCTGACTGGGGGTGATGGGCAATAATTGCGGGCTTTGTTAAGTGCTTACTATGTGTCAAACACTGCAATAAGCATTGGGGTAGATGCAAGATCATCAGATTGGACACAGTCCCTGTCCCCAACTGGGGTCATGGCTAAGATAGCGGGAGAAGAGGGATGTCATTCCCATTTTACAGGTGAGGACAATGAAACACAAAGCAGTGAAGTGATTTGCCTAAGGTCACATAGCAAGCAGGTGGCAGAGCTGGGATTGGAACCCACATCCACTAAGCCACATTGTTTCTCTATGGTAACAGCAACCATCAAACCGTTCTGCCACTGCTGGAAGGAGAATCAATCATTGCCACTGTGGGAGAAAGAATCCAGGACTGAATGGCCCTGAATAGACTGTGAGCCCACTGTTGGGTAGGGACTGTCTCTATATGTTGCCAACTTGTACTTCCCAAGCGCTTAGTACAGTGCTCTGCACACAGTAGGCTCTCAATAAATATGATTGATTGATTGAATGAACAAGCAATCATAGCATCACCTACGTTCTTGTGTTCTTGTGCTTTTGTGCTTTCCTGTCAGCAGCATCAAGTTTCACCCCTCCCAGGCCAACCTCTGTACCTTGCAGAAGGGACAGGAGGGGAAAATGTATTGTGATCCTAACGTCAGCCGGACCAGGCTGTTTTTGTTGAAAGCCATGACGTTGGGTCATCGTCTTAAGGTAGGCTGCCTGCCCCTTCTCCTTCAATCTTGAACGTGAAGTAGGGCAGGCTGTGTGGGGTAAGAGTCTCCTGCAGTTTAGAACCCCCATACTGCAATGTTCTGTGAGCTAAACCGAGCTGGTTCTGAGAATGCCCCTGCCTGGACACTGAAGCTTAGGCATTTTCACTGAAGAGGGCCAGCTGGGGTTGGTACGAGTTTAGCTGTTCAGTTTTGGCACAAAAGCCACAATGCCTAAACTTTTCCCAGTTTTTCTGAACTCCCTTGGGGCTGCCTGCAAACACCTGGGACTTTCCCAACTAGATGAGGATGCATGATTGGCCCCCATAAGACAGACCTTAGCCTGGAGCATGGAGGAGGAGCTGGTTCATGGGATAGCAACATCACATTCTTGCAAACCCTTCTCTCAACCCATCATGATGATCTCCTCTTGCCCTGGCCTCTTTCATCAGCCCCATCTCACTCTGCCCCCTCCTGGGTGCCCTCTTTCGGGAATCCTGTTTTTGCTCTCTGCTCTTCCTGCTCTGGGAGAACCAGCAGCAGGTTCAAGTGGCCCGAAAACTGGGGCCGATCTAGGGCTCTCAGTGGGTGGTTATGGTTATATGGGGAATTGGAGCCGAAAACCACAGTCTGGAGTTTCGTTGGAGATCAGACTCCCTCCTCTCCCTTCTCCCACCAGCCCCAGAGTGAGAGGTCTCGGGAAAAGGGCACCATCTGCAATGGGCATAATTCTGGGAGCCAGGAAGGGGATCATGGGGCTCTGGGCATCTCACTGGGTCTCAGGGTTCCTGACCTCTCAGACAAAGAGAGCATGGGAAGACGTGGACAGAGGGAGGGGAGTCGGAGAGTGAGCGGTTGAAGATGGAAATTAAGGAGGGAAGGAGTGAAGGGCTGAGAGTTTTTATAAGATGAGAGGGAATGGGGTCTGAAGCACAGATGAAGGGGTGGCACTTGAGAGGAGGGAGGAGATCTCCTCTGAAGATCTTGCTGGAAAGGATGGAAGAGTAGAGGAGAGGGTTGAGAGCGGAGGGGTTGGCGAACGGTGAGATGTGACTTTTGGGGAGCTCAGACCTGATGGTGTTAATTTTCCTAATGAAGTAGGTGGCCAGATCGTTGGGGGTGAGGGGGAGGAACAGCAGGCTTGAGGAGGGAGTTAAATGTCCGGAACAGCTGATGGGGCTGATGGGCATGGGTGTCCATAATTGAAGAAAAATAGTTTTGCCTGGCAGAGGAGAGGCAGGAAACGATAAAGTTTAAATGAACAAAGTTGCCATGGTGACCTTCTCCAGTTCTGGTGGTGAAACACCGTGGTTCAGGCAGGTTGTTATTAGGGCTGGTAGGGATCAGGGGAGACTTGTTGGACTTTAGCCAAGAAACTCCCAGGGCAATACCCCAAACTCGCAGAGGGCAGCACCAGCACAACCCCCTTCAGATGGCATCCAGGCTGATAGACAAAAGTGCCATGGAAACCCAGCCCAGGCATCATTTGTCACACTGTAGCCAGCAGATACTGCTAGAACAGAGCTCCCCTGTGTACCCAGTCTCTGGCGCACTGGTCCCTGATTCCTGATGCATGGCTCAAGCTGCTGACCTCCACCGACCTCTGGCCCTCCTTGACCTTTCTCCATCCTTTGCAGCAGGGGCCGCAGGAGAAGATGCACTGCACACTATTGGCTTGTTCTGCTAACTCCATTGTATTGTATTCTCCCAAGGGTTCAGTACAGTACTCTGCACATAGTAAACCCTCAATAAATACAGTTGATGATGGTGATGATGATGCAGACACACAATCAGGTGAGCCAGGTGGCTTTTGTAGAAAAAAGGTCATTGTGACAGACACCATCCCACACTTGGAAGCCCTTCCCTTCTCTGTCAGTGATCTGAAAGCAAGGGTGGCTGGAATGTGTATCTTAGAACAGTGCTTTGCACATAGTGAGTGCTTAACAAATACCATCATCATTATTATGATTATCTATTTATATTAATGTCAGTCTCCCCCACTAGACTGTAAGCTCATTGTGGGCAGGGAATATGTGTGTTATATTGCTGGGCTGTACTCTCCCAAGTGCTTAGTACAATTCCCTGCACACAGTAAGCAGTCAATAAATATGGGTTGGTTGATAGATTGGTGATGGGTTGAAGTTTCCTTCATTTAGAACCCCCAGACAACAAGTACCCGGGTGTTCTGTGACTTCAACTGAGAAGGCTCTGAGGGTGTTCATGGAACATGGAAGACTTGGCATTTCAAGTGAGGAAGAGCAGCTCCTCATACCCAGACTGGAGCACCCAGCCCAGACATGTGGCTGTTCGTTTCTCTCCTAAATGTGATCAGTAACATATAACAGAGAGGAAGAGCCTGTGGAGAGACGAGGTGAGGACCCACACTCCAGTGGAAAGTTAATGGGGGTCTGTGCCTCCCCCAGAGACATGCCCTTCTCCCAGACCCCTCCCCAGGCCCTGACCATCAGGGACGGGGGTCATGGCTCCACTTCCCACTCGGCAGACCTGGCCACTATGGCTGTCACCGGGATGATGAGGCCAGTGACCCCACCCCCAGGATGCCCAAATCCTGTAGCTTACCATCGAGGAGTGGGTTTGAGATATGGTGTAGTCCTGATATCGGAGTAATCTGAAGGCTGAAGTTCTCCCGTCGGGTGGGTAATAGGTGAGGGTTCCTCCCGTGGGCTGGCTTGGGGGGAGGTACCTTACCTGTGCAGGTTGTCTTGAGGTTAGTCGGGCAATGTACTCTGCATATGCTGTCCACCTCCTCTGTACCCTCGGGGGATGAGCTTTGTGGTGGGGAGCTTCTAGAACAATTGATGTGGCTGAGTGGGAAGAGGGACACAGGACTGCAGGGTCCCAGGCAGGAGCACTGCTTCCTCACTCATGAGGGAAGTGCAGACGGGAAAGGGGCTCATGGCAGGACTATTTACAAGTCTCTGGGCCCTTGGGACCCACACTCCCATGGCTCCCTGAGCTCCTTGTTAGAGACAAACAAACACTCAGCTTCTGGTTTCTTCCTGGCCCCTCTTGGCTCTGCTGAGGGAGGTATCTGGAGATGATAATGTAATCTTACTGGGGACAGTTTAGCATGGCTTAGTGGAAAGAGCACTGACATAGCAGAAAGGGGTCATGGGTTCTAATCCCAGCTCTGCCACTTAACAGCTGTGTGACTCGGGGCAAGTCACTTAACTTCTGTGTGCCTCAATTACGTCATCTGTACAATGGGGATTAAGACTGTGAGTCTCATGTGGGACAACCTGATTACCTTGTATTCCCCCAGTGCTGAGAACAGTGCTTTGCACATAGTAAGCGCTTAGCAAATACCATCATTATTATTATTATTATTTGTTTTCCTGGGACGTACCTTCTATCATCACTAGTGTGCTCCCTCCAATGACCTTCCATGAATGGATGCCTTCCTAATCCTTTCCTGAACCTTCCACTATCCCTCTTATCTTGCCTTATGCCTTTGAGTCATTTCCGACCCATAGCGACACCACGGGAACATGTCTCCCAGAACGGCCTGCTCTGCATCTGCAATCACTCTGGTAGTGTATCCAGAGTTTTCTTGGTAAAAATCCGGAAGTGGTTTACCATTGCCGCCTTCTGCACAGTAAATTCTAGTCTCCACCCTCAACTCTATCCCAGGCCGCTGCAGCCCAGCATGGGTGAGTTTTGACTTGTAGCAGATTGTCTTCCACTCGCTAGCCACTGCCCAGGCTAGGAATGGAATGGATAAGTCTCTGCTTGACTCTCCCTCCCCTAGCTGAAACTGGCAGAGTACTGGAAACTCTCCAGGTTCGACCCTGAGAGGGGCCACTATCTCTCACCTTTCCATAAATCCATAACATCCATATATTTAGTAAAAAAAAATCCCATTTGAACCTGTTTGATTTCTGCCAGAATTTCTTACATTTCCTTTTGTTTGGCTTGACTCTTCCACCATCGAGTGAAATTCCAGGAGGCCTCCAGGAGGCCTTCCCAGACTGAGCCCCCTTCTTCCTCTCCCCCTCCTCCCCCTCTCCATTCCCCCACCTTACTTCCTTCCCTTCCCCACAGCACCTGTATATATGTATATATGTTTGTACATATTTATTACTCTATTTATTTATTTATTTTACTTGTACATATCTATTCTATTTATTTTATTTTGTTAATGTGTTTGGTTTTGTTCTCTGTCTCCCCCTTCTAGATTGTGAGCCCACTGTTGGGTAGGGACCGTCTCTATATGTTGCCAACTTGTACTTCCCAAGCGCTTAGTACAGTGCTCTGCACACAGTACGTGCTCAATAAATATGATTGATTGATTAGGTGTTCCCTCCTCACAGTGGTGTGGGATTTGGTCAACAATGAGTCTTTATTGTCGCTATCTCTGCCCTTCATGAACAATGACACTTCAAACATAACCCGACTTAGTATTCATCTTTTTCGTCAATATCCAGCCTTTTTCACTGCTTTTCCCTTTGAGAAAAGTTAATTGATGGGTTTTTTAGAGTTTCACTTTGTACAAATTCTGCAATTTGTCATCACACCTGTAGGCTGTTCCTCCCCAACTCCTATGATGTTTATTTCTTATTATCACTTATTGTAGCAAATATTTTCAAATCATGACTCTGATGTTTAGTTGGTACAGATAAGAAACCACCGTGGCACCATTTGTTTTGAAACAATTCTACCCTTTTCCATTTCTTTTACAGTTTGTATCAATGGTAGGGATTTGTTTTAGAAGTACCCCGTTTTTATTTGTGCAAAATAATTTGCAGAAAGGGAGCTGAGTTACTTTGTTCCAATAAAAGTGAAAATTCTACCTCTTACCAAAACTATTTCACAAGAGTTGTGGTGTTTATTAAATGCTTATTATGTTCTAAGCTACAAGGTTACCCACACACCTTCAATTATACATTCATAATCCAATTTTTTTGTCACTAGACAATTGAACCCCATCTAATTCCAGTGCTGGACCGGGGATTCTGACCATACCAGACCCCACTGCACCCAGAGCCGTAGTACTGGGAAAGAGCAGAGAAATTCTTCACGAGATAGCTCTTTTTTAGCCACTGTGTCTGACTAGACCCTTGCACCCTGGATTGGGGATTCTTTTTTTAGGACACTGTATGGTGGCAGAGGTTACCACAAAGGCTCGGGAAGCTGGGAAGTAGCCGGTGAAGAGAGATGACATGTAAAATGGTGCAGAGCTTTGAAGCTAATGGCAAGGAGTTTCCCTTTATTGAAGAAGGAGAAGGATGACCACTGGAGATTTTTGAGGTGTGAAGAGGTGTTCATTCATTCATTCAATCATATTTATTGAGCACTTACTGTGTGCAGAGCACTGTACTAAGCGCTTGGGATGTACAAGTTGGTAACTTATAGAGACGGTCTCTACCCAACAATGGGCTCACAGTCTAGAAGGGGGAGGCAGACAACAAAACAAAACATGTAGACAGGTGTCAAAAACATCAGAATAAATAGAATTATAGCTATAAGCAAATCATTAATAAAATAAAGTAGTAAATATGTACAAGCAAAATAAATAGATTAATAAATATCTTCAAATATGTACAAGTGCTGTAGGGAGGGGAAGGAGGTAGCGTGGGGGAGGAGGAGACGAAAAAGGGGGCTCAGTCTGGGAAGGCCTCCTGGAGGAGGTGAGCTCTCAGTAGGGCTTTGAAGGGAGGAAGAGAGCTAGTTTGGCAGATGTGTGGAGGGAGGGCATTCCAGGCCAGGGGAAGAACGTGGGCCGGGGGTCGGCGGCGGAACAGGCGAGAACAAGGCACAGTGAGGAGCATAGCGGCAGAGTAGCGGAGGGTGCAGGCTGGGCTGTAGAAGGAGAGAAGGGAGGTGAGGTAGGAGGGGGCGAGGTGATGAAGAGCCTTGAAGCTGAGAGTGAGGAGTTTTTGCTTGATTCGTAGGTTGACAGCCAACCACTGGAGATTTTTGAGGAGGGGAGTGACGTGCCCAGATCATTTCTGTTGAAAGATAATCCGGGCAGCAGAGTGAAGTATAGACTGAAGCGGGGAGAGACAGGAGGATGGGAGATCAGAGAGGAGGCTGATGCAGTAATCCAGTCGGGATAGGATGAGAGATTGAACCAACAAGGTAGCGGTTTGGATGGAGAGGAAATGGCAGATTTTGGCAATGCTGTGGAGGTGACACTGGCAGGTTTTGGTGACGGAGTGGATGTGTGGGGTGAATAAGAGAGCGGAGTCGAGGATTACACCAAGGTTGCAGGTTAGTGAGACGGGAAGGATGTTAGTGCCATCTACAGTGATGGGAATGTCAGGGAGAGGACAGGGTTTGGGAGGGAAGATAAGGACCTCAGTCTTGGACTTGTTGAGTTTTAGATGATGGGCAGAATCCAGATGGAGATGTCCTGAAGGCAGGAGGAGATACGAGACTGGAGGGAGGGAGACCCTCACCCCTCACATCCAAGCTGTCACCAAAACCTGCCGGTCTCAGCTCCGCAACATTGCCAAGATCCGCCCTTTCCTCTCCATCCACACCGCTATCCTGCTCATTCAAGCTCTCATCCTATCCCGTCTGGACTACTGCATCAGCCTTCTCTCTGATCTCCCATCCTCGTGTCTCTCCCCACTTCAATCCACACTTCATGCTGCTGCCCGGATTGTCTTTGTTCAGAAACGCTCTGGGCATGTTACTCCCCTCCTCAAAAATCTCCAGTGGCTACCAATCAATCTGCGCATCAGGCAGAAACTTCTCACCCTGGGCTTCAAGGCTGTCCATCATCTCGCCCCCTCCTACCTCACCTCCCTTCTCTCCTTCTACAGCCCACCCCGCACCCTCCACTCCTCTGCCGCTAATCTCCTCACCGTACCTCGTTCTCGCCTGTCCCGCCATCGACCCCCGGCCTACGTCATCCCCCGGGCCTGGAATGCCCTCCCTCTGCCCATCCGCCAAGCTGGTTCTCTTCCTCCCTTCAAGGCCCTACTGTGAGCTCACCTCCTCCAGGAGGCCTTCCCAGACTGAGTCCCTTCCTTCCTCTCCCCCTCATCCCCCTCTACATCCCCCCATCTTACCTCCTTCCCTTCCCCACAGCACCTGTATATATGTATATATGTTTGTTATATAGTGCATAGTACATAGTACATATTTGTTACTCTATTTATTTATTTATTTATTTTACTTGTACATATCTATTCTATTTATTTTATTTTGTTAGTATGTTTGGTTTTGTCTCTGTCTCCCCCTTTTAGACTGTGAGCCCACTGTTGGGTAGGGACTGTCTCTATATGTTGCCAACTTGTACTTCCCAAGCACTTAGTACAGTGTTCTGCACACAGTAAGCACTCAATAAATACGATTTATGATGATGATGATGAGAGAGAGCAGGGGTGGAGATGTAGATCTGCCTGTCATCAGCGTAAAGATGATAGTTGAAGCCGTGGGAGCGAATGAGTTCACCAAGGGAGTGAGTGTAGATAGAGAACAGAAGGGGGCCAAGATCTGACCCTTGAGGAACCCCTACAGTAAGGGGATGGGAGGGCGAGGAGGAGCCCACAAAGGAGACTGCGAATGGTTGGCCGGAGAGAGAAGAGGAGAACCAGGACAGGACGGAGTCTGTGAAGCCAAGATTGGATAGCGTGATGAGGAGAAGGGTGAGGTCCACAGTGTCGAAGGCTGCTGGGAGGTCGAGGAGGATTAGGATAGAATAGGAGCCATTGGATTTGGCAAGAAGGAGGTCATTGGTGACCTTTGAGAGGGCAGTTTTAGTGTAGTGTAGGGGATGGAAGCCAGATTGGAGGGGGCCCAGGAGAGAGTTGGAATTGAGGAAATTGAGGCAGTGAGTATAGACGACTCGTTCTAGGAGTTTGGAAAGGAAGAGAAGGAGGGAGATAGGGCAACAACTAGAAGGGGCAGTGGGGTCAAGAGAGGGTTTTTTTAGGATGGGGGAGACGTGGGCATGTTTGACGGCAGAGGGGAAGGAACCAGTGGAGAGTGAGTGGTTGAATCTGGAAGATAAGTAGGGGAGGAGGGAAGGGGTGAGAGTTTTCATAAGATGAGAGGGAATTGGGTCTGAAGCACAGGTGAATGGAGTGGCACTTGAGAGGAGGGAAGAGATATCATCTGAAGATACTGCTGGGAAGGATGGGAGAGTAGCAGAGAAGGTTGAGAGCTGGGGGGCGGGGTGATGGACAAGGGGGAGGGGTGACTTTGGGGAGCTCAGACCTAATGGTTTCAATTTTACTAGTGAAGTAGGAGGGCAGATCGTTGGGGGTGGGGGATGGAGGAGAGGGAGGAACAGGGGGCCTGAGGATGGAGTTAAATGTACGGAAGAGCTGATAGGGGTGATGGGCGTGGGTGTCAATAACGGAGGAAAAATAGTTCTGCCTGGCAGAGGAGAGGGCTGAGTTAAGACAGGAAAGGATAAATTTAAAGTGAACAAGGTTGGCTTGCTGTGCTGAGTGGTGCTGAAAAAAGATGATCCATGTAGCAGTGTAGAGAATGGGCTGGAGAGGGGGAGAGCTTCAATCAGGAAGAGCAGTGATGAGGCTGATACCTTATGTAGTCTTGCTGGGCTAGGATTTCAGGCTTGGACCAGCGTGGATCGAGAGGATAGGGTGGATTAAGGAAATGTGGAGGAAGAACTGACAGGATTTAGAAAGAGAATGGTGTGAGAATTGAAATAGAATGAGGAAGTCAAGGATCATGGCAAAGCAGCCGGCTTCTGGGAACAGGGAAGGGGCGGTGAAGTTACTGGCAGAGAGAGGAATGTTTGGAGGGGGAGAATTAGGAGGAGATGGAGAAGGAGGGGCTTTTTGAAGGAAGGTGAGGCGTTCAATTTTGAACAGGTTGAATTTGAGGTGCAGGTGGGATAGTCAAGTGGAGCTGTCTTAGGGACAAGAGGAAATTTGGGATTAGAACCTAGGAACAGAACCAAGATTAGAATGCTTCTTTTGGGGAGGCATCATGGTTTAGGGGAAAAACCATGGGCCTGGAAGTCAGAAGTGGGAGGTCAGGATTAGAGAGATGGAACTGGGAGTCATCCGCATAAGGGCCTTTCCTGATTAAGCCTTATTTTCCCTGACTTCCTCTCTTCTGCATCGTCTGTGCACTTGGATTTGTTACCTTTGGGAAATTGATATTGACCTCACCCTCAACCCTACAGCACTTATATGCATATCCATAATTGTTTTATTTATATATAGATCTATCTTCCCCTCTCAACTGTAAACTTGCTGTGGGCAGAGAATGTGTCTACAAACTCTGTTGTATGGTACTCTACCCAGCACTTTGTACAGGTCCCTGCACACAGTAAGTACTCAATAAATACCGATGATTAATTTATTGGTTGATTGAGGTGGTAAATAAAGTAAATAAATGCCTCAAGCGAGTGAGTGCAGAATGTGTGAAGTAGGGACCCAGAACAGAGGCTGTGGGACAATGACAACTAGTGGATGATAAGGGAAAGAGTTGCTAACAAACAAGACGAAGGGATTACAATCTCTGGAAGAAGCCAGATTTCCTACTGATGAATTTTCTCAGGGCTCCTTTCATGTCCTTGTTCCTGAGGCTGTAGATGAAAGGGTTCAGCATGGGGATCACCACCGAGTACATCACCGATGCTATAGAGTCTTCCCTGGCTGTATGGGTGGACTGGGGGCTGAAGTAGACCCCAAGGGCAGTACCATAGAACAAAGAGACCATGGACAGATGAGAGCCACAGGTGGAGAAAGCTTTATACCTTCCTCTGGCAGATGGGATTCTCAAAATAGTGGAGAAAATCCGATTGTAAGAGAACAGAAGGCCCGTAAGGGGACCTATCCCTAACAGAGCTGCAAGAACAAAGAACAATATTTCACTGATGAGTGGATCAGTGCAGGAAAGTTTTATGATCTGGATAGGCTCACAGAAGAAGTGATAGATTTTATTGTCTGCACAGAAGGATATTCGAAGCACCATTAAAGTATGTGTCAGAGCATAGAGACCGCTGATGATCCAGGACCCAGAAACCATCAGGACACAGAGCCGTGGACTCATGATAGTGGTGTAGTGGAGGGGGTGGCATATGGCCACGTAGCGGTCATAAGCCATCCCAGTGAGGAGAAAGTGGTCCAGACTTACAAACAGAATGAAGAAATATATTTGCGCCAGGCAACCAGTGTAGGATATGGATTTGTTGTGGGTCTGAATGTTGACCAGCATGTTGGGGACCGTGGTGGACAGGAGACAGACGTCGGCCAGGGAGAGTTTGGTGAGGAAGAAGTACATGGGGGTATGCAGGTGCGGGTCAGAGCCGATAGCCAGGATGATGAACAGGCTCCCCAGGAACCCGAGCAGGTACATCCAGAGAAACAGTATGAAGAGCAGCTCCTGCTGCTCTGCCCGTTCGGACAGTCCCAGGAGGAGGAATTCCAAGACGCCAGTTTGGTTTCCCCTCTCCATGGGGCCAGAGGATCTGCTGGGGGAAACATGGCAGGAGAATGGGATATTGGAGCAATCATATCCTGTCTCTGTTCCTTGGTCTGTGCAGTTTCCGGGGAAAGAACTGGCAGAATAAGTACTAAAGGGAAACAGTGGATGAGCACAGGCCTTGGATTCATACAGCCTGGGTTCTAATACTGGCTCTGCCACTTGCATGCTGTTTGTCCTTGGGCAGTCACTTACCTTCTCTGGGCCTCAGTTTCCTTAACTGTAAAATGGGGATTCCCTATGTGTTCTCCTTCCTATTTAGACTGTGTGCCCCGTATACAGACAGAGACTCTGTCCAACCTGATTAGCTTGTATCTACTCCAGTGTTTAGATCAGTGCTTGGAACATAGTAAGCATTTAACAAATACTATCATTATTATTAGTAGTAGTAATGTCATTATTATTCTTGTTATTTTTGCTATTGAAGCGACTCCCTAAGCTTGATATCAGACGTATCCCCACACTTTCCATTCAGAAGGTAAGATGTCTGGCTGGGCTGGGATTAGAGGCTGGTGAACTTGTTCGTTTGAGAGTCTCTGGTTTATATTCTCTGGCCTTCCTGTCTCCTGCATTGCTCCTCTCTCCCAAACACATTCAAATGAGTTGTCCCCTGCTTTAGGAGTTAATCATTCTATTTATCTACATCTCATCTATCCAGTCACAGACCTCTTGCCCATTGGATTCCTTTGGGCCTGAAACTGCCTCCCCATTCATATCTGCAATATAATCACTCTCCCCTCCTTTGAAACCCTCCTCAAGTCATATCTCCTCCAAGAGGCCTTTCCTGACTATGCCCTGTATTTCCCCTATCTGCCCTTGCTTCTGCATCGACTGTACACTTGATTGTGTACTCCTTAAGCCGTTTAACACTCATCCCAATGCCAAAGCACTCATGCATATATCATTATACTCTATTTCAATCAATCATGTTTAATGAGTGCTTATGTCGTGTAGTGCACTGTACTAAGTGTTTGGGAGAGTATAATATAGCAGAGCTGGGAGAAAGGTTCATTCATTCATTCAGTCAGTCAGTCATTCTATTGTATTTATTGAGTGCTTACTGTGTGCAGAGCACTGTACTAAGCACTTAGGAAGGACAATTCAGCAACAAAGAGAGACCCTCCCTGCCCACAATGGGCTCACAGTCTAGAAAGGGGGAGACAGACAGCAAAACATGTAACAGGCATTATTCATTCATTCTATTGTATTTATTGAGCGCTTACCGTATGCAGAGCACTGTACTAAGTGCTTGGGAAGGACAATTCAGCGACAAAGAGAGACCCTCCCTGACCACAACGGGCTCACAGTCTAGAAGGGGGAGACAGACAGCAAAACATGTAACAGGCATCATTCATTCATTCTATTGTATTTATTGAGCGCTTACTGTATGCAGAGCACTGTACTAAGTGCTTGGGAAGGACAATTCAGCAACAAAGGGAGACCATCCCTGCCCACAGTGGGCTCACAATCTGCATGTGCTCAGTGTTCACAGGGGGCCTAGAGGGGGAGACAGACATTAATATAAATAAATGAATTATGAATAAATATATAAGTGCTGTGGGGCTGAGGGAGGGGTGAATAAAGGGTGCAAATCCAAGTACAAAGATGATATAGAAGGGCGTGAGAGAAGAGAAAATGAGAGTTTAGTCAGTAATGGCCTCTTGGAGGAGATGGGCTTTCAATGAGGCCTTTGAGGCGGCAAGAGTGAACGTCTGTCGGATACGAAGAGGGAGGGCGTTACAGGCCAGAGGCAGGATGTGGGCGAGAGTTTGGCAGTGAGATAGAAGAGATTGAGGTTCAGTGAGTAGGTGGACATTAGAGGAGAGAAATGTGTGGACTGGGTTGTAGTAGGAAATCAGGGAGGTAAGGTAGAAGGGAGCAAATTTATTGAGTGCTTTTAAGCCTATGGTAAGGAGTTTCTGCTTGATGTGGAGGTGGATGAGCAACCAATAGAGGCTTTTGATGAGTGAGGAAACATGGACTGAATGGTTTTGTCGAAAAGTGATCCAGGCAGAAGACTGAAGTATGAATCAGAGTGGGGAGAGACAGGAGGCAGGGAGATCAACAAGGATGATGATGCAGTAATCCAGGTGGATTCTCCCCATTTGGATGTACCCAAGTAAAGAGGGATTGGTTCAGCTCACATGACCCCAGGGGGTGTGGGAACATACAGGACAGTTGGCAGGCAGGCAGTGTGAAGCAGCGTTGCTCAGTGGAAAAAGCAAGGGCTTGGGAGCCAGAGGTCATGGGTTCTAATCCCGGCTCCACCACTTGTCAGCTGTGTGACTTTGGGCAAGTCACTTAACTTCTCTGTGCCTCAGTTACCTCATCTGTAAAATGGGGATTAAGACTGTGAGCCCCACGTGGGACAACCTGATCACCTTGTATCCCCCCAGCACTTAGAACAGTGCTTCGCACATAGTAGGTGCTTAACAAATGCCATTACTATTGGCCGATTTCCATCGCCAGGGTAGAAGAGGGAAACTATTGGCATTTGGATAAAGGGAAATTCGGTTAGGTGTGCGGAGAACAGACAAACATAACCATGATCACCTTTAATTATAATGTTAGTGCTGCTTGTGCTAATCTAGTGCTTGTTTTTAGTAATATATCTTTAGTAGGGTTGCGCGTTGGTAATCGCACCGACCTCTCCCGTTGGGAGCGGCATGAACACCATACCCTCCTCTGGGATGTTCCAACAGATCTAGTGGACTCGGTAGCTTGGCCGGAGCAGGTGGAGGAGGCCACAAAAGGGATACGACAAGCTCTGGCAGATTCACAGCAAGATTGGGACCGCACTGTGCTCTGCCTAACCAAAGCCAGACTTCAGATATGAACACTGAACCAAACGATGGTGACAGAATGCGGGTGTTTCTCATGGCTGTGGGGGTGCGGGAGTATAGGAGTGGGACATTGGTCCCAGTGGATCGTGCTAGGGTGCGTCGTGCTCTGTGCAGCTTTGGTGCTAGGATGCTATTACTTGCACAGGCCGTCCATCAAGACTATTGTGGACCCCAGCTCCAGGTTGCTCCAGACAAATGGAGGGGGCAAAGGGGTGGAGTGTGGGAAGAGTGCCCTATCTGTGAATTCACCCCCTCCCTCCACATGAGCAACCCACAGCAAGGACACGGAACCTCTACACTACAAGGTTGTGGAATGGGAACTGTCCCGATCAGGTAGACATCCTGGGAGCATGGGGAGGGGTAACTGGTATGAGGCAGCTTCATATATGAGGCATTGCTGCTACTATTAGTTGTAGGCATTAGACTGAGCCCCGCAGTGCCTGCCTGCTGATTAGGGCTCGGACCCCCTCCTTCGCTTGCTTGCTGTGCTACAGCTATATAAGTAGGCCCAATAAAGAGGCAGAACTGATCACTCTGGCTCAGTATCTGGTCTTTGGCTCATCGTCGCTCAATCCAAAGAACCCGGAGCCGCCCTCTGGTCGGCGACCCCAGGTGACTTGGGGGGCATCTCCCCAAACCTTCTCTGATTAAGCCCTCATTTCTCCTGTTCCCCGTCCCACTGCATCACCCTTGCACTAGGATTTTCACCCTTTATTCACCCCACCTCCGACCCCACAGTACTTTTGTTCATGTCTATAATTTATTTTATGTCCATCTTCCCCTCTAGGCTGTAAGCTCCTTGGAGGCAGGGAACATGTCTATCAGCTCTGTAGTATTGTACTCTCCTAAGTGCTTAATGCAGTGTTTCACACACAGTAAGCGCTCAATGGATACCATCAATTGATCAAAATCATTTTTCTCTCTTTTCTCATTTAAAATATAAAGCCTGTTTGCCTTGTGTTCTGGGGACACACAGGGGCCACTCAGGGACCACAGTAGCCACAGGGTCTCATACGGGGCCCACACTAGCGAAGGACCTACACTGTGAGCCATAGCATAGCATAGTATAGTGTAGCATAGCCACTTCTGTTACTTCTCTATGCATTTGTACCCATCCTCTACACTTGAGTATATTTGCATAATCAATTGAACATTCAGCTCTTTATTGTGTTGTCTCTATTGGTAAATATTTTTATGCCTGCCTCCTCCATTAGAGTGTAAGCTCCTTGTATTTTCTTTGTGTTGTGGGCTCTTTGTGTTTCTGTTGTTCTTTCCCAAGAGCTTGATACAATGCATTGTTTCCACTGGGTGCTCAGTAAATATCCTTTAGACATCCTTTAGACTACGACTACTACAAAATTCCTCGGAGGGCTGCTCCCATCCCAGGCACAGGGCAGGGTTTGAGGGTTACCCCACTGATTTCTGTGCCATCTTAGAGTTCAGGTACAAGGCCCGAGGTGAGAATTGCCTCGTGGAGGGCACCACCTGCAACAGGGTGCAATGCTGGGAGCCAGGTAGGGTCAGTGGTGCTCAGGGTTTCACTGGGTATCAGCGTTTCAGGTCTCATGATCCCCCCCATTTCTTTCAGTTCAGTGGCTCCTTAGGCAATCAATAGATTAGGCAATTGATTATATTTATTGTATGCTTACTGTATGCAGAGCACTCTACTATGACCCTGGGAAATTACAATGGAGTTGGTCCAACATGATTCCTGCCTAGAAGGAGTTTACAGTCTAGTTGAGGAGACAGACAGAAAATAAGTCACGGATAGAGGAAATGGCAGAGTATAAGTATAGGTACATAAGTGCTGTGGAGCTGGGGGTGGGGTGAGCAACAAAAATGTTTGAGTACAGACTCAAGGGCATAGGTGATGCAGAAGAAAGAGTGAATAGGTTGGGGAGGAGAAGGTAATCAGGGAAGGCTTCGTACTATAAATATGATTTTCAAAGGGCTTTGAAGATGGGATAGTGGTGGTCTGTGGATTGGAAGGTGGGGGCTGGGGCGGGGGAATTCCAGGAAGAAGGGAGGATGTGAGCAAGGGGTTGGTGGTAAGAAAAATGAGATCAAGGCACAGCGAGTAGGTGGATGCTAGAGGAGTGGAGTGTGCTGACTGAGTTATAGTAGATTAGTGCAATTAGGTAGGATGGGGAGAGCTGATTGAATGCTTCAAAACCAATGGTAAGGAATTTCTCTTGGATGTGGAGGTGTAGAGGCAATCGTTTGATAGTTCTGCGGAGTGGGAAAATGTGCACAGAACAGTTTTTAAGAAAAATTATGTATGGACTTGAGTGGGGAGAGACTGGTAGGCAGAGAAATCAGCCCGGGGGCTGATTCAATATTTGAGGTAGGAAATGATAAATGATATGATCCGTATGGTTGGAGTTTAGATGGGGCAGATTCTATCAATGCTGTGAAGGTAGAACCAACAGGATTTGGTGGCAGACCGAATATGGGGGTTAAATGAGAGAGATGTGTCGAGGGTAGTGCTGAGTTTGTAGGCTTGTGAGGCAGGGAGGATGGTGGTGTTCTGATGAAGGGAAGTTGTTTTTTTAAGATATAGGTTACATGGGCATGTTAGAAAGCTGCAGGGAAGAAGTCATTGGAGAGTGAGTAGTTGAAGATGGCAGTCAGAGGGAAGAAAGGAGGGTGCAAGTGTTTGGACAAAGTAACTTCGTATTGATGGCGTTGGAGGTGCAGGTGGAGGAGGTGGATTTTGAGAGGAGGTGGGAGATGTCTTGAAATAGTGTTGGAAAGGATGGGAGAATCAAAGAGGGAGCAGGAAGAGAAAGGGATTGGAGGGGTGCAGGGGAGATTTTAGGGAGATCACTCTTGATGGTTTCAATTTTTTCAACAAAGTACATGGCCAGGTCATTAGGGGCAAAAGATGTGGGGGACAGGGGACAGAGGTTTGGGGGAAGATTTCGAAGTCTGAAACAATCGGTGCTTGCGATGGGTGTCATAGGCAAGAAAGGTGGAGAAATATTGTTGCTGGGCCCAGGAGAGGGCAAAGTTCTATACAGCAGGTGAGGAAGGGTTTGAGATGGGCGAGGTCAGCCTGGTGTCTGGATTTCCAGTAGTGGAGCTCCACAGCTCAGGGACAGGAGTGAGGAAGCATTACTGTGGAGGTTATCTGGGGCTGTGCATTACTAGTAGGAGACTGATGGGGAGTTGAGTTCAGTGGAGAGGGCAGAGTTGAGGGCATGGATAGTTTGAGTATGGACACCAAATGGGGCATGGTGAGTTGGAATGATTGGTGTGTGAGTGGGGGGTGTTGATAATAATAATAATAATAACGGCATTTATTAAGTGCTTCTTATTTGCAAAGCACGGTTCTAAGCGCTGGCGAGATTACAAGGTAATCAGGTTGTCCCAAGGGGGGCTCACAGTCTTCATCTCCATTTTACCGATGAGGGAACTGAGGCTCAGAGAAGTTAAGTGACTTGCCAAAAGTCACACAGCTGGAAATTGGCAGATCCTGGATTTGAACCCATGACCTCTGACTCCAAAGCCCGGGCTCTTTCCACTGAGCCACGCTGCTTCTCATCTGATAGATGTCAGGTCTCTCTAGGGGACTGTTTTATGGGGAACCGGTGTGTGAGAGGGAAGGCAGATGAAGAGGAGTTGTACCTGGTCATTACTGATGCACTGGACACAAGTAAATATTGGCCAATTAATGATCTGATATACTTCGTTAGAGCTGAGGTGGCTGAGGACCAAGAAGGTTGAGGGATTAATCCCCCACTGACAAAACCCTCTCCCACCCCGATCCCCACTGCTCACACCCAAACTGGCACCCCCAACACAAGACACTCGGCTGAGAGCTTCTCCACTAGATGGGGGCAGTGACAAACAATGGAAAGAGTTTAGGAATGGAAGAGCCTGTGGCTGTTTGGGGTCAGTAGCCATGCTCCAGTGAAAAGATAATGGGGGTCTGTGCTTCCCCCAGGGAAATGCTCTCTGCCAGCCCCCACACAAGCCCCCACCCATCAGGAATGGGGGTCATGGCTCCACCTCCCACCCGAAAGACCTGGCTGCTGCAGCCAACACCAGGACCCTGAGGTCACCAATCTCAATCTCGGGATGCCCCAAAACTGTGACTTTTAGACTCCTGCGGACACGCTGGGAAAGGGGGCTGGGATGTGCTTGTAGCCCCAATATTGGACCAGAGTGAATGCTAAAGTTCTCCCATCGTGATTGGGAAGAGGCATAGGTACTCCTGTGCGCTGGGATGGGGGGATGTTCCCTACCTGTGCAGGTATCTTGGGATCAGTTGGGCAATGAAGGCTCCCTGCACCGTCTGCCTCCTTTGCCCCTTCTGTTGATGGGCCTCGTGATGGGGAACTTGTCCTGGAACAATCAATGCAGCTGAGGAGGAAGAGGAATGGGGGACTGTGGGTATCCAGACAAGAGCAAGCACTGCGTCCTCAACCACTGGGGCAGTGCTGGTGTGAGTGTAGCTTATGGTAGGACTATTTGCAGGAGTCTCTGGTCCCTCAGGCCCCACAGGTCATGGCTCCCCCAGCTCCCAGTTAGATACAAACAAACTCTCAGTGCCTGGTCTCCCTACAGGACTTTGCTTAGGGAGATGTCCCAGAAGATTTTCTTTTTTAAGTGGTATCTGTTAAGTGCTGAGCGTATGTCAGGTACTGTACTAAGTGTGGGGTAGATACAGGATAACCGGGTTGGACATAATCCTCGTCTCACAAGGGACTCACAGTCCTAATCTCCATTTCACAGATGAGGTAAATGAGGCCCAGAAAAGATATGTGACTTGCCCAAAGTCACACAGCAGACAAGTGATCACCTGGGATTAGAATCCAGGTTCTCTGACTCCCACGACCCTGATCTTTCCACTAGGCAACACTGCTTCTCTGGTCAACAGAATATTGTTGACCATAACGGAGGATGGTAAACTCTCACTAGGAATGGACTCCTACAAAAAACAAACAAAACAAAATTGTACGTAAACTTCCCCATCCCTGAATCCACCATGGAAATAACATTTCCCTGGTTTAAACACTGCAGGTTGAAATCCGTGTCAGGGGGTATGAAGGAGTTCTAGTTAGCTAGGAGGGATTCTAGGTGATTGGAGCCATGGAACTCTAATGGGAGGTTCTGGTTCACGTTCGCTGATCCATGCTGATTATACCCCCAGCCCAACTTTCTCCAGCCAGCGCTTCTTCTAGAGCAATCTTAGCATCCAGCAGTCTTCACCTGAGATGGCTTTTGACCAGTTAGGTCTGCAAAGACATCCTATCATTCAATCATATTTATTGAGCTCTTACTGTGTGCAGAGTACTGTACTAAGCGCTTGGGAAGTACAAGTTATGACAACATAACTAGCACTCCCAAGACCTGTCCTACCCTACTTCCCCTGCAAATCCTCACCTTGCTTTGCCCCTGACTCTTTTTTTTTAATGGTATTTGTTAAGTTCTTACTATTTACCAGGCACTGTACTAAGCCCTGGGGTAGATGCAAAGCAATCAGTTTCACACTGTCCATGTCCCACATGTGGCTCACAGTCATAATTCCCATTTTACAGATGAGGTAAGTGAGGCATTGAGAAGTTCAATGACTTGCCCAAGGTCACAGGGCAGACAATTGGGAGAGCTGGGACTAGACCCAGGTCTTTCCCACTCTCAGGCCCGTGTTCTATCCAATAGGCCAAGCTCCTTCTCAAGTTGAAAATTTGGCATCCATGATCTCACCTGGGACACCAGCCATCTATTTCACGCAACCCAGGTGGATGGACCATTATTTATGGTATCTGTTAAGCACTTAATATGTACCCGGTGCACTGTATTAAGCAGCGTGGCTCAATGGAAAGAGCATGGGCTTGGGAGTCACAAGTCATGGGTTCTAATCACGGCTCTGCCCCTTGTCAGCTGAGTGACTTTGGGCAAGTCCCTTAACTTCTCCATGCCGCAGTTCCCTCATCTGTAAAATGGGGATTGAGACTGTGAGCCCCACGTGGGATAACCTGATTACCTGGAATCCCCCAGTGCTTAGAACAGTGCTTGGCACATAGTAGGCACTTAACAAATACCATCATCATCATCACTGCAATAGATCCAAGTTAATCAGGTTGGACGCAGTATATGTCCCACATGGTGCTTTCAGTCAATCTGCATTTTAAAGGAAAGGCAGAGGGAATTGAAGTGACTTTCCCTGTATCACTCTGCAGGGCTGAGATTAGAGCCCAGGTGCTTTTGATTCCCAGGTCGGTGATCTATCCACTAGACCACTCTGCTTCTCAAGATCTCTCCCAGGAATGGTCGGTCTTAGATTCTTGCCTTACTGGATAACTTCAAGGGACAATTAGGTAAGTTAGATGATACATTCCTAACCATTAAGGTGATATCAAGGAGAGTAACTGTTACCAGAGGGCCTGTGGTCCACTGGGTACATGGCCCACGACCTGCAGGATAAGTGATGCCAGCAAATAGTGCATAGAGCCTGCATTGGATGGTCTAGGACAGACTGCTTGGTCATCTTGGGAACTAATTGTTCATTCTTGGATGAGTCCTCCAGAGACCCACTCTTTGAGTCACCCAAAGGAGGAACTTCCCCTTGAAAGTTCCCATATACCATCATCAAGGCTAACTGAGGATCCTCTCTTCCTTCTCCCCCTCCCAGTGTCCTACCCCCTTTCCCTCCCCAAAGCACTTGTACACGTTTGTACATGTTTATTACTCTATTTATTTTATTAATGATGTGTATTTAGCTATAATTCTATTTATTCTGATGGTATTGACACCTGTCTGTTTGTTGAAGTGCATATATCCATATTTCTTTCTCTCTATTTTGTTCGTATTGATGCCTGTCTGCTTGTTTTCCTTTGTCATCTGTCTCCCCCTTCTAGACTGTGAGGCCGTTGTTGGGTAGAGACCGTCTATATATGTTGCTGATTTGTACTTCCCAAGAGCTTAGTACAGTACTCTGCACACACTAAGCGCTCAATAAATATGAGTGAATGAATGAATGATCATCAAAAGAAGGAGGAACTAGGACTGTATTCATCACCAGAAATAGGTATTTCATCTCCAGGATTCATTAAAAGGAGGGAGGGACTTCCTCAGCAGGCAGGTCTGCAACTGGGAAGACTTTCAGAGGGGGTGCCTTAGAATATAAAAGACACAACACGTTGCTGCAAAAATCTGTGTCTATCATTTTGTGCCAGGATGGTGCACCTTGTTATGTGGGATCAGTGGGATGCTTTAATAAAGAGGACCTGTTATACACCGAGATCTTGGGGTATGGTGTCTTCAGTAATGGCTAATGAATGAGACAGACAGTTTCCTGTTCCCTTAACGGGTCAATGATAATAGTAATGATTCATTTATTCATTCAATAGTATTTATTGAGCGCTTACTGTGTGCAGAGCACTGTACTAAGCACTTAGAAAGTACAGTTCGGCAACAGAGACACTCCCTACTCAACAACAGTCTCACAGTCTAGAAGGGAGAGTAAGATAGCAAACCAAAACAAGCAGACAGGAATCAATACCATCAAAATAGAGAAATAGAATTATAGATAAATATATCCATCAGTAAGAAAATAGAGTAATAAATATGTACAAATAAACACAAGTGCTGTGAGGCAGGGAGGGGGTAGAGTAAAGGGAAGGATTAGGGACAATGGGGAAGGGAGGAGGAGCAGAGGAAAAGGGGGGGTTCAGTTTGGGAAGGCCTCCTGCAGGAGGTGAGCTTTCAGTAGGGCTTTGAAGAGGGGAAGAGAGCTAGTTTGGCGGATGTGAAGAGGGAGGGCATTCCAGGACAGACGTAGCACGTGGGCCAGGGGTCGACGGCAGGAAAGGCGAGAGCGAGGCACAGTGAGGAGGTTAGCGGCAGAGGAATGTAGTGTGCGGGCAGGGCTGTAGGAGAGAAGGGAGGTGAGGTAGGAGGGGCCAGGTGATGGAGAGCTCTGAAGCCAATAGTGAGGAGCTTTTGTTTCATGTGAAGGTTGATAGGCAACCACTGGAGATTTTTGAGGAGGGGAGTGACATGCCCAGAGGGCTTCTGTAGAAAGATAATCTGGGCAGCAGAGAGAAGCATGGACTGAAGCAGGGAGAGACAGGAGGATGGGAGTTCAGAAAGGAGGCTGATGCAGTAATCCATTCAGGATATGATGAGAGATTGTACCAACAAGGTAGCAGTTTGGATGGAGAGGAAATGGTGGATCTTGGCAATGTTGTGAAGGTGAGACCGGCAGGTTTTGGTGAAAGATTGGATGTGTGGGGCAAATGAGAGAGCAGAGTCAAGAATGATGCCAAGATTGCGGGATTGTGAGACGGAAAGGATGGTAATGCTGTCCACAGTGATGGGAAAGTCAGGGAGAGGACGGTGTTTGAGAGGGAAGATAAAGAGGTCAGTCTTGGACATGTTGAGTTTTAGGTGGTAGGCGGACATCCAGGTGGAGATGTCCTGAAGGCAAGAGGAGATACAAGCCTGGAGGGAGGGAGGGAGAACAGGGGAGGAGATGTAGATTTGGGTGTCATCTGCGTAGAGATGTTAGTTGAAGCCGTGGGAGCAAATGAGTTCATCAAGGGAGCAGGCGTAGATGGAGAACAGAAGGGGACCAAGAAATGACCGTTGAGGAACCCTTACAGTCATGGGATGGGAGGGTGAGGAGAAACCCGCCAGGTGGACTGACAATGAACGGCCAGAGAGATTAGAGGAGAACCAGGAGAGGGCGGAGTCCGTTAAGCCAAGGTTGGGTAACGTGTTGAGGAGAAGGGGATGGTTGACAGTGTCAAAGGCAGCTGAACGGTCGAGGAGGATTAGGATAGAGTAGGAGCCATTGTATTTGGCAAGAAGGAGGTCACTGGTGACCTTTGAGATGGCAGCTTCAGTGGAGGTGAGGGGCCTAAACCAGATTGGAGGGAGTAGAGGAGAGAGTTGGAGTTGAGGAATTTGAGGCAGCGAGTGTAGATTACTTGCTCTAGGAGTTTGGAAAGGAAGGGTAGGAGGGAGATAAGGTGATAACTGGAAGGGGCAGTTGGGTCAAGAGAGGGCTTTTTTAGGATGGTGGAGACGTGGGCATGTTTGAAGGCAGCGGGTAAGAAGCCGTTGGAGAGTGAGTGGTTGAAGATGGAAGTTAAGGAGGGAAGGAGGGAAGGGGTCAGAGATTTTAGAAGATGAGAGGGAATAGGGTCCATAGCACAGGTGGAGGGGGTGACACTTGAGAAGAGGGAGGCGATCTCCTCTGAAGGTACTGCTGGGAAAGTAGAGGAGAAGGTTGAGAGCAGAGGGATGGCGAAGGGGAAGGGGTGACTTTGAGGACCTCAAACCTGATGGTGTTAATTTTCCTAATCAAGTAGGTGGCCAGATTGTTGGAGGTTAGGGCTGGTGGAGCTGGAGGAACAGGAGGCCTGAGGAGGGAGTTAAATATCCGGAACAGCTACGGGGCTGATGGGTAATAATTGAGGTCTTTATTAAGTGCTTACTATGTGTCAAACTCTGCACTAAGCACTGGGGTAGATGCAAGATCATCAGGTTGGACTCAGTCCCTGTCCGAACTGGGGTCATGTCTAAGACAGAGGGAGAACAGGGATGTCATACCCGTTTTACAGGCGAGGACACTAAAACACAAAGTGAAGGGATTTGCCTAAGGTCCCTCAACAGGCAAGTGGCAGAGCTGGGGTTGGAACCCACATCCACTAGGCTACGTTTTTTCTCTATGGTAACAGCAACCATCAAACAGTTCTGCCACTGCTGGAGAGAGAATCAACCATTGCCACTGTCGGAGAAAGAATCCAAGACTGAATGAACAAGCAATCACAGCATCACCTATGGTCTTGTGTTCTTGTGCTTTCCTGCCAGCATCAAGTTCTACCCATCCCAGACCAACCCCTGTACCTTGAGGAAGGGACAGGAGGGGAAAATGTATTGTGATCCTAAGATCAGCTGGACCAGGCTGTTTTTGTTGCAAGCCATGACTTTGGGTCATCATCTCAAGCTTAGCTGCCTGCCCCTTTCTCCTTCAATCTTTAAGGTGAAGTAATGCAGGATGTGTGGGGTAAGAGTCTCGTGCAGTTTAGAACTCCCATACTATAATGCTTTGTGAACTAAACTGAGCAGGTTCTGAGAATGCCCCTGCCTGGAAACTGAAGCCTAGGCATTTTCATTGAAGAGGACCGGCTGGGGTTGGTGCAAATTTAGCTGTTCAATTTCGGCAAAAAAGCCACAATGCTGTCTTTACCCAATTATTCTGAAATCATTTGGGGCTGCCTGCAGACACCTGGGACTCTCCCAGCTAGATCAGGATGCATGATAAGCCCCCTGTTTTTGCTCTCTGCTCCTTCTGCTCAGGGAGAACCAGCAGCAGGTTCAAGTGGCCTGAAAACTGGGGCCGATCCAGGGTTTTCAGTGGGTGGTTATGATTGTACGTGGAATCAGAGCCAAAAGCCACAGTCTGGAGTTGTGTTGAAGGTCAGAATCCCTCCTATCCCTTCTCCCATCAGCCCCAGAGTGGGAGTTCTCAGGAAAAGGGCAGCATCTGCAATGGGCAGAATTCTGGGATGCAGGAAGGGGCCGTGGGAATCTGGGCATCTGACCGGATCTCAGGGTTCCTGACGGCCTCAGAAAAAGAGAGCCTGCCTGAAGCTGTGGTGGCTCCTCAACTTAGTTCACAGGGAGTTGGGGGGAAAGAACAGCCTACTGAAACTGTAAAGAGCAGCCTACTGAAACTGTAAAGAGCAGCCTACTGAAATGTCCAGTGGCTACAAATCAATTTGCGCATCAGGCAGAAATTCCTCACCCTCGGCTTCAAGGCTCTCCATCACCTCGCCCCCACCTACCTCACCTCCCTTCTCTCCTTCTTCAGCGCACCCTGCACCCTCTGCTTCTCTGCCGCTAATCTCCTCCACTCGCCTCGTTCTCGCCTGTCCCGCCATCGACCCCCGGCCCACATCATCCCCCGGGCCTGGAATGCCCTCCCTCTGCCCATTCGCCAAGCTAGCTCTCTTCCTCCCTTCAGGACCCTACTGAGAGCTCACCTCCTCCAGGAGGCCTTCCCAGACTGAGCCCCTTCCTTCTTCTGCCCCTTGTCCCCCTCTCCATCCTCCCCATCTTACCTCCTTCCCTTCCCCGCAGCACCTGTGTATATGTATATATGTTTTTACATATTTATTACTCTATTTATTTATTCATTTATTTTACTTGTACATATCTATTCTATTTATTTTATTTTGTTAGTATGTTTGGTTTTGTTCTCTGTCTCCCCGTTTTAGACTGTGAGCCCACTGTTGGGTAGGGACTGTCTCTATATGTTGCCAACTTGTACTTCCCAAGCGCTTAGTACAGTGCTCTGCACACAGTAAGTGCTCAATAAATAAGATTGATTGATTGATTGATTGATTAAAGACTTGACATTTGGGGCCTAGATGGAATAGGTAATAAAGAGACTGTGAGAGTGGGAGCCCTGTGGTGGTCGAGCAGCCTGTGAGCCCAAGGAATCCGCCTTTAAGCCCTTCTTCCCCTCCCCTCTCCTTGGGGCGACCCCCAGCCAAATAGAGAGGCAGGAGGCAAATTCGGCTATGTGCAGGAGCAGCTCCCTGGCCATGGATTGTCTCCATTCACTGTGCCGTCCCTGACCATCAGGGACTGGTAAGGGAGAAGGAAGATGTGGCTGCAGGAGGACAGTAAGCTTCTTGAAGACAGGGATTGTGTTTACCAACTCTATTGTATTTTACTTCCCCAAGTACTTAGAACAGTGCTTTGCACATAGTATGTGCTCAGTGAATGCCTTTGATTGATTAACCGATTCATTGAATAAATACTATTGATCGATTGATTGAGGAAGAGCCTGGGTTGGAAGAATTGGAAGTTTTGCCAGAGACCTGACTGGAGATGCAGAGAGAGTGCCTGGGGCTTGGTTGGGGAAGATGTCCATCTCTGTCAGTCAGCCTCACGCTTTGGGGCTAAGACTCCTTCCTCATACACCCCCACGCACTCCACCTTTCATTTGGGAATCGTGCTGTAGGCCAGCTAGAGCAGACCTGCAGAGGACTGAAGCGTCCAGTCAGCTCTTACCTGGAAGAACAGTGCTGATCTCGTATTCTGGCCTGAGAGTTCTCGGACAGTGCTGATGGGACCAGGAACATGGACGGAGTCCTCACTCTTGTAGGGCCAGAAGGGCTGAAGCGGGTTCATGTCGGGATTCTTTAAGGTGAATCCCTGCACTTCTGGGACATGATTCCCCAGCTCCTTGTTAGAGACCAAGACTCATTGTCAAATCTCCACCCCATGTCCTTGGAGATCCCAGTCTATTGAGTCAAATTTCAGATGACTGTTGTCCTCAGTCGGTGATGATGAAATCTCACAGGGCACTTACGTAATTCCCGGGGTCCAGCTTTGTCCATCTTGCATCTCCGTTTGTGTTATCAATCAATCAATCAATCAATCGTATTTATTGAGCGCTTACTATGTGCAGAGCACTGTACTAAGCGCTTGGGAAGTACAAATTGGCATCACATAGAGACAGTCCCTACCCAACAGTGGGCTCACAGTCTAAAAGGGGGGAGACAGAGAACAGAACCAAACATACCAACACAATAAAATAAGTAGGATAGAAGTGTACAAGTAAAATAAATAAATAGAGTAATAAATATGTACAACCATATATACATATATACAGGTGCTGTGGGGAAGGGAAGGAGGTAAGACGGGGGGATGGAGAGGGGGACGAGGGGGAGAGGAAAGAAGGGGCTCAGTCTGGGAAGGCCTCCTGGAGGAGGTGAGCTCTCAGCAGGGCCTTGAAGGGAGGAAGAGAGCTAGCTTGGCGGATGGGCAGAGGGAGGGCATTCCAGGCCCGGGGGGATGACGTGGGCCGGGGGTCGATGGCGGGACAGGCGAGAGCGAGGTACAGTGAGGAGATTAGTGGTGGAGGAGCGGAGGGTGCGGGCTGGGCAGTAGAAGGAGAGAAGGGAGGTGAGGTAGGAGGGGGCGAGGTGATGGACAGCCTTGAAGCCCAGGGTGAGGAGTTTCTGCCTGATGCGCAGATTGATCGGTAGCCATTGGAGGTTTTTGAGGAGGGGAGTAATATGTCCAGAGCGTTTCTGGACAAAGATAATCCGGGCAGCAGCATGAAGTATGGATTGAAGTGGAGAGAGACACGAGGATGGGAGATCAGAGAGAAGGCTAGTGCAGTAGTCCAGACGGGATAGGATGAGAGCTTGAATGAGCAGGGTAGCGGTTTGGATGGAGAGGAAAGGGCGGATCTTGGCAATGTTGCGGAGCTGAGACCGGCAGGTTTTGGTGACGGCTTGGATGTGAGGGGTGAATGAGAGAGCGGAGTCGAGGATGACACCAAGGTTGCGGGCTTGTGAGACGGGAAGGATGGTAGTGCCGTCAACAGAGATGGGAAAGTCAGGGAGAGGACAAGGTTTGGGAGGGAAGACAAGGAGCTCAGTCTTCGACATGTTGAGCTTTAGGTGGTGGGCGGACATCCAGATGGAGATGTCCTGAAGGCAGGAGGAGATGCGAGCCTGGAGGGAGGGGGAGAGAGCAGGGGCAGAGATGTAGATCTGGGTGTCATCAGCGTAGAGATGATAGTTGAAGCCGTGGGAGCAAATGAGGTCACCAAGGGAGTGAGTGTATATTGAGAACAGAAGGGGACCAAGCACTGAACCTTGTGTTATTTGTACTCTGGTTCTTTCTCCGGCTCTTGCACTGTTTAATTTAGGCATATTCACCACACAAAAATAAGTGTATGTGTGTGTTTAATAATAATAATACTAATGGCACTTATTAAGCACTTACTATGTGCAAGGCACTGTTCTAAGCACTGGGGAGGTTACATGGTGATCAGGTTGTCCCACAGGGCGTTCACAGTCTTAATCCCCATTTTACAGATGAGGTAACTGAGGCCCCAGAGAAGTTAAGTGACTTGCCCAAAGTCACACAGCTGACAAGTGGCAGAGCCGGGATTTGAATCCCTGACCTCTGACTCCAAAGCTCGGGCTCTTTCCACTGAGCAACACTGCTTCTTGCCAAAGACCTGACTGGAGGTGCAGAGAGAGTGCCTAGGGCTTGGTTGGGAGTCTGGGAGGGAGAAGATGGAGAAGATGTCCATCTCTGTCAGTCATCCTGTTTGTAGGACGATGGTGTGTGTGTGGGGTGGGGGTGTTTGTTTGTGCATATTTTCCTCTTGCTTCCATTAGATTGCAAACTCCTTGAGGGCAGAGACCATAATTAATCATTTTGTAAGATAATGGTTGTGCTGTTAAAACAAATTCCTTGAGCTCCAGGAACTCCTCACATTGGGCAGTGAACATGTCTTCCAACTCTGTTATATTGTACTCTCCCATGCACTTAGTATAATGCTCTGCACATAGTAAGTGCTCAGTAAATTCGATTGAATGATAGACTGATTACAGTACATCAGGGTGTGTGTGTGTGTGTGTGTGTGTGTGTGTGTGTGTTTACGAGGCCGCAACTCAATCTGGGCAATACGCGGGGCGGGGGGGGGGGGGGGGGGGCTAAAAGGCTGCATCATGTGGCACATAGATAATAATAATAATAATATTAATTATAATAATAATGGCATTTGTTAAGCGCTTACTATGTGCCGAGCACTGTTCTAAGCACTGGGGGGGATACAAGGTAATCAGGTTGTCCCACATGGGGCCCACAGTCTTAATACCCATTTTAAAGATGGGGTAACTGAGACACAGAGAAGTTAAGTGACTTGCGTATAGTCACACAGCTAGCAAGTGGCAGAGGTGAGATTAGAACCCATGATCTGCGATTGCCAAGCCCGAGCTCTTTCCACTGAGCCACGCTGCTTACAGGGGCTTGTATGACGAGTGGTGGGACACAAAGGCTGAGGAGATTCAGAGCTGTGCTGACCATCAGCAAACCAAGGGCTTTTATTCATCAGTGAAGAATCCATGCGATCCCTTCCACAGTATCACAGCACTGCCCAAGAGCCCAAGACGGTGCCACCCCTTCCAGATAAGCAGATAATTGTGTGGAGCTGGCAACAACCTTTCTGATATGTTTGGAGCAATCTTTTCACCAATCAAGAAGAGGCCTTGAAAAACTAGAAAGAACTGCCTGATATGTGAAGACACGTTCTTTGTTTCAGGTTTTGAGGAAGTCACCAGTAGAAAATTGCACTCCTGTGAGAAGCAGCGTGGCTCAGTGGAAAGAGCATGGCCCTGGGAGTCAGAGGTCATGGGTTCTAATACCAGCTCTGTCACCTGTCAGCTGTGCGACTTTGGGCAAGTCACTTCACTTTCCCTGGCCTCATTTACCTCATCTGTCAAATGGGGATTAAGACTGTGAGCCCCCTGTGAGACAACCTGATGAGCTTGTATCTACCCCAGCGCTTGGAACAGTGGTTGGCACATGGTAAGCCCTTAACAAATACCAACATTATTATTATTATTATTATTATTATTAGCTATGGGAAGGATGTTATTTATTGCTCAGGTAGCTGCATGGGCTTTTTCATCATCATCTTCATCAGCATTATCATCATCACAATAATAAAAATAATAATATTAATAACAATAGAAATAATCGTATTTGTTAAGCGTTTACTATATGCAAAGCGCTGTTCTAAGCACTGGGGGGATACAAGGATTCAAACCCATGACCTGTGACTCGCAAGTCCACGCTCTTTCCACTGAGCCACGCTGCATCATCATCATTATCATCATCATCATCGTCATCATCATCATCATCATCATCATCATCATCCTGGGTGTTTCATTCAACTTCAAAAGTCCTAGAGAATTGTTGTAGGTCTCAATTACCCAGAAAGCTGTTTGCAAGAAAACACAATTGTACATGACAAAAAGTATGTGATCTTTGAGCGCTGACTAAACTTTCTCAGAAAAATAAGCTTCAGGTGAATACACCAGTCAAAATACTCGAGAGAAGACACTTTTCCTATTGAACACATTTCTCGGGGCCTCTTTCATGTTCTTATTCTTTAGGCTGTAGATGAAGGGATTCAATGTGGGGGTGACCACTGTATGCAGCACAGATACTATCGTACCTTTACTGGATGTTTGGGTAGATGGCGGACAAAGGTAGATCCCAAGAGTGGTGCTGTAGAATAAAGAAATCACAGACAGGTGAGAACTACAGGTTCTGAAAGCTTTCCGCCTTCCCCCTGCAGATGGGATTCTCAGAATGGTGGAGATGATGCGAATGTAAGAGGACAGGATCCCGGTGAGGGGACCTACCCCAATCACTACTTCAAGGACAAGAATCATTACTTCGTTGATGACGATACTAGAACAGGAAAGCGTTAAGACCTCGTAAAGTTCACAGAAGAAGTGAAGAATTTCACGATTGGAACAGAAGGATAAGCGAACCACCAATAGGGTGTTTATCAGAGCATGGAGGGAACTGAGGAGCCAGGACCTAGCAACCACCAGAGTACAGAGTCGTGGGCTCATGATTGTGGTGTAGTGGAGGGGGTGGCATATGGCCATTTAGCGGTCATATGTCATCGCGGTGAGGAGAAAGTGGTCCAAACTTCCGAACAGAATGATGAAATACGTTTGGGCCAGGCAGCCAGTGTAGGATATAGATTTCTTGTGGGTCTGTATGTTGACCAGCATCTTGGGGACCGTGGTGGACAGGAGACAGATGTCGACCAGGGACAGGTTGGTGAGGAAGAAGTACATGAGGTTGTGCAGGTGCGGGTCAGAGCCGATGGCCAGGACGATGAGTAGTCTTCCCAGGACCCCGAGCAGGTACATCCAGAGAAACAGCGTGAAGACGAGCTGCCGCAGCTCTGTCTGGTCGAACAGTCCCAGGAGGAGGAATTCCGAGATGCTGGTTTGGTTTCCCCCCTCCAAGGGGCCGGGGCATCTGCTGGGAGAGATGTGGCAGGAGAATGGGATGGAGGAGCAATCACATCACGGTAAGAGTCAGTATAGGCTCTGTGGAATGGTTACTGATTCATCTTTTCATCCCTCAGAAAACTCTGTCTATTGGCACTCCGTTGTACTATCACAAGAGCTTACTTCAGTGTACTGCACACAGTAACTGCTCAATAAATTGATTGCCTGATTAACACTCCATCATTTTTCTCCTCGTTACTTATCCACTCTCCAGCAATCCCCCCACTTGCACTCTCCAATCCTTCAACACTCACCTTCTCACAGTACTTAGAGCTTGTTTCTCCCACTTCCGATCCTTGGCTCATGCCCTTCCTCCTGCTTGGAACTCCTTTGTCCTTCAAATCCACCAGACCACAACTCTCCCCATATTCCAATTCCTTCTGAAATCCCAACTTCTCCAGGAGGTCTTCCTCAGTGAACTTTCATTCTCCCCAGGTCCTATTCTCCTTTCTACCATCTCAGCACTTTTTCACTCACAACCTGCACATTCACATTCACATTTCACTTCACATTGTTATACTGAGAAATTCATTCAATCGTATTTATTGAGCACTTACTGTGTGCAGAGCACTATACTAAGCGCTTGTACATGCTTGTCTATTTGAGCACTTCTTTGTCTTATTTATCATTCATTTTATGACATCCTTATTTTATTGTAAACTTTCTTAGGGCAAAGATCGTGCCTTCTGCCCCTATTGTATTCGCTGCTCACAGCAGATGCTCAATAAATACTATGGATTGATATTTTTGGGAAGATGTGGGGTGGGAGGGTGAGAATAGTCTGCCTAAGCAGTGGAAGGATGCTTTTTGCTCAGCCATTCAGTCCAGAAGGAAATGTGTCTGGGTGGGCTGAGGTCTTGTTGGGCAGCTCGTTCACCTGAGATTCTTCTTCCACATCCCCCCACTCTTCCTGGCCTCTGGCAGTCTTCCGTGGGAGGTGGGCCAGCACTGGTTTTAGTGGGAACTACCTCCCTACCCAGGTTTGGCATGGGATTCGTCCTGTTTCCTCACCATAATTCATAGGCCCAAGGCCATGCATGCTTTTTGTGATGAAACTTAGGCTTATCTCTACAACAAAGTGCCTAGAGCTCTGTGATGAAAGATGGTGTTACGCTGCTCATGGGTTCTTCCAGAAAGCCCATTAGCTCATTTTCAGCCTCCAAATGCCTGCTTGATTTAAAGTGTTTTTCCCACAAGGACATTGAACAGGGCGACTGTAAGCCAAGTGGTGTTAGCCAAGTGGTGAAGTCACTATAGGCTGAGCCAATGGCAGTCAGGACTGGCTGGGAGGAAGGTTACACATTTTACTAAGAATAGGAAAGGGAAATCTACATTGGAGGAGCTGGGGTAGGGCCAAGTTTGAAGAGAATGCTATGGCATAGAAAGGCCCTAGTTACTGAGCACATGGACAACCGAGTAACCTTGAAACCCCCCTAAGAATGTAGAAGTCTCGAACCTGGAAAGCAATAGACAAGGGAACGAATTGTATGTATGGCTGGATTTCATTTTGTGCACCATTGAACTAGTACCCTTGTACCTTCAATCATTTATCTTGACTACTCTATTTGTGCCCCTTTGTCTCCCCTGTTGTCTTGTCTGTCTCCCCTGTTAGAGTATAAGCTCCATGTGGCAAACGTTACTTGGTTTTGTACTTCCCAAGGGCTTAGCAGAGTGCATGGCACCCAGTAAATGCTCAAAAGATAGAATTCATCTACTACTACAGAGCTACCTACTGAACCTGACTGATGATCTGTTGACTCGGGGGCTAAAAGGTCAGGTGAATGGGTGGTGACAGTGGTGATCAAAAAATCCTGGCATCGCCCATCTGATAATTTCCATTCATTCATTCATTTGTATTTATTGAGCACTTACTGTGTGCAGAGCACTGCAATAAGTGCTTGGAAAGTACAATTTGGCAACAGATAGAGACAATCTCTACCCAACAATGGGCTCACAGTCTAGAAGGGGGAGACAGACAACAAAACAAAACAAGTAGACAGGAATGAATACCATCAAAATAGATAAATAGAATTATGGATGTACACCCATCATTAATAAAATAATAAATTTATACAAATCTAAGCAAGTGCCGTGGGGAGGGGAGGGGGATAGAGCAGAGGGAGAGAGTGGCGGTGATGGGGAGGGGAGGAGGAGCAGAGGAAAAGGGGGGGCTCAGTCTAGGAAGGCCTCCTGGAGGAGGTGAGCTCTCAGTAGGGCTTTGAAGAGCGCTAGTTTGGCTGATGTGAGGAGGGAGGTCATTCAGGCCAGAGGTAGGATGTAGACCAGGGATCGACGGCAGGACAGGCACAGTGAGGAGGTTAACGGCAGAGGAGTGGAGTGTGCGGGCTGGGCCGTAGAAGGAGATCAAGGAGGTGAGGTAGGAGGGGGCAAGGTGATGGAGAGCTTTGAAGCCAATAGTGAAGAGTTTATGCTTCACGTGAAGGTTTATAGGCAACCAATAAAGATTTTTGAGGAGGGGAGTGACATGCCCCGAGAGTTTCCGTAGAAAGATAATCCGGGCAACAGAGTGAAGTATAGACTGATTTGTGGAGAGACAGGAGGATGGGAGATCAGAAAGGAGGCTGATGGAGTATTGCAGTCAGGATATAATGAGAGATTGTACCAACAAGGTAGTAGTTTGGATGGAGAGGAAAGGGGCAGTGGGGTCAAGAGAGGGTTTTTTTAGGATAGAGAGACGTGGACAGAGGGAGAGGAGTCGTTGGAGAGTGAGTGGTTGAAGATGGAAATTAAGGAGGGGAGGAGTGAAGGGCTGAGAGTTTTTATAAGATGAGAGGGAATGGGGTCTAAAGCACAGATGAAGGGGGTGGCACTTGAAAGGAGCGAGGAGATCCCCTCTGAAGATCCTGCTGGAAATGGTGGAAGAGTAGAGGAGAGGGTTGAGAGCGGGGGGGATGGCAAAGGGGGAGATGTGACTTTGGGGAGCTCAGACCTGATGGTGTTAATTTTCCTAATAAAGTAGGTGGCCAGATCGTTGGGGGTGATGGGGAGGAACAGCAGGCTTGAGGAGGGAGTTAAATGTCCAGAACAGCAGATGGGGCTGATGGGCATAGGTGTCCATAATTGAAGAAAAATAAATTTACCTGGCAGAGGAGAGGCAAGAAATGATAAAGTTTAAGTGAACAAAGTTGCCATGGTGACCTTCTCCAGCTTTTGCGGTGAAACATCGTGGTTCGGGCAGGTTGCTATTAGGGCTGGTAGGGATCAGGGGAGACTTGTTGGATTTCGGCCAAGAAACTCCCAGGGCAATACCCCAAACTCGCAGAGGGTAACACCAGCAGAACCCCCTTCAGATGGCATCCAGACTGATAGACAAAAGTGCCATGGAAACCCAGCCCAGGCATCATTTGTCACACTGTAGCCAGCAGATACCGCTAGAACAGAGCTCCCCTGTGTACCCAGTCTCTGGCACACTGGTCCCTGACTCCTGCTGCATGGCTTAAGCTGCTGACCTCCAACGACCTCTGGCCCTCCCTAAACCTTCTCCATCCTTTGCATCAGGGGCCACAGGAGAAGGTGCACTGCAAACTATTGACTTGTTCTGCTAACTCCATTGTATTGTATTCTCCCAAGGGTTCAGTACAGTACTCTGCACATAGTAAACCCTCAATAAATACAGTTGATGATGATGATGATGATGATGATGCAGACACACAACCAGGTGAGCCAGGTGGCTTTTGTAGAAAAAAGGTCATTGTGACAGACACCATCCCACAGTTGGAAGACTTTCCCTTTTCTGTCAGTGATCTGAAAGCAAGAGTGGCTGGAATGTGTATCTTAGAGCAGTGCTCTGCACATAGTGAGTGCTTAACAAATACCATCATCATTATTATGATTATCTATTTATATTAATGTCAGTCTCCCCCACTAGACTGTAAGCTCACTGTGGGCAGGGAATATGTGTGTTATATTGCTGGGCTGTACTCTCCCAAGTGCTTAGTACAGTGCCCTGCACACATTAAGCAGTCAATAAATATGGTTGGTTGATAGATTGGTGATGGGTTGAAGTTTCCTTCATTTAGAACCCCCAGACAACAACTCCGGGGTGTTCTGTGACTTCAACTGAGCAGGCTCTGAGGGTGTTCATGGAACATGGAAGGCTTGGCATTTCAAGTGAGGAAGAGTAGCTCCTCTTACCCAGACTGGAGCACCCATCCCAGACATGTGGCTGTTGGCTTCTCTCCTAAATGTGGTCAGTAACATATAACAGAGAGGAAGAGCCTGTGGAGGATCGAGGTGAGGACCCACACTCCAGTGGAAAGCTGATGGGGGTCTGCACCTCATCCAGACATATGTCCCCCTCCCAGCCCCCTCCCCAGCACCTGGCCATCAGGGACGGGGGTCATGGCTCCACTTCCCACACGGAAGACCTGGCCACGATGGCCAACATCGGGATGATGAGGCCACATACCCCACTCTCAGGATGCCCAAACCCTGTAGCTTTCCATCGAGGAGTGGGTTTGAAATATGCTGTCGTCCCGATATCAGAGTAATGTGAAGGCTGAAGTTCTCCTGTCAGGAGTGGGTAACAGGAGAACAGGAGGGGCGGGTTTCTCCCGTGGGCTGGCTTGGGGGGAGGTACCTTACCTGTGCAGATTGTCTTGAGGCCGGTCGGGCAATATACTTTGCACACACCGTCCACCTCCTCTGTACCCTCGGGGGATGAGCTTTGTGGTGGGGAACTCCTAGAACAATTGATATGGCTGAGTGGGAAGAGGGACGCAGGACTGCGGGGTCCCAGTCAAGAGCACTGTGTCCTCACTCACGAGGGCAGTGCGGATGGGAAGGGGCTCATGGCAGGATTATTTGAAAGAGTCTCTGGGCCTTTGGAACCCACACTCCATGGCTCCCTGAGCTCCTTGTTAGAGACAAACAAACACTCAGCTTCTGGTTTCTGTCCTGGCCCCTCTTGGCTCTGCTGAGGGAGATATCTGGAAATGATAATGCAATCTTACTGGGGACAGTTTAGCGTGGCTTAGTGGAAAGAGCATGGATATAGCGGAAAGAGGTCATGGGTTCTAATCCCAGCTCCGCCATTTATCGACTGTGAGACTTTGGGCAAGTCACTTAACTTCTGTGTGCCTCAGTTACCTCATCTGTAAAATGGGGATTTAGACTGTGAGCCCCATGTGAAACAACGGGATTACCTTGTATCTACCCCAGTGCTTAGAACAGTGCTTGGCACATAGCATCACATAACAAATATCATTTTTCCTTCTAGACTATAAGTCTGGTGTGGGCAGAGATTGACTGTATTAATTGCCAAATTGTACATTCCAAGCACTTAGTACAGTGCTCTGCACACAGTAAGCACTCAATAAATACGGGTCAATGAATGAATGAATGAATGAATGAATCTCCTGGGCTCTCCTGGACAGCCGTCCCTGAAGCTCAGTGATTATATCCCCCAGGCAGACTCCTGAGAATCTCTCAGTGCAGACCAAGGGACAACCATGACCAGTCTCCTCACCCCTCTGAGGAGAGGTAGAATAAGCCAGGAATCTACCCGAAATTCTCCCCTGCACTACCAATATAACCTCTGCGGGAGGAGGAGCCCACAAAGGAGACTGAGAATGAACAGCAGGAGAGATAAGAGGAGAACCAGGAGAGGACTGAGTCTGTGAAGCCAAGGTTGGATAGTGTGATGAGGAGAAAGGGGTAGTCCACAGTGTCGAAGGCAGCTGAGAGGTCGAGGAGGATTAGGATAGAGTAGGAGCCATTGGATTTGGCAAGTAGGAGGTCATTGGTGACCTTTGAGAGGGCAGTTTTGGTGGAGGGTAGGGGACAGAAGCCAGATTGGAGGGGGTCCAGGAAAGAGTTGGAATTGAGGAATTCGAGGCAGCAAGTGTAGATGACTCGTTGTAGGAGTTTGTAAAGGAAGGGTAAGGGGGAGATAGGGCAATAACTAGAAGGGGCAGTGAGGTCAAGAGAGGGTTTTTTAGGATGGGGGAGACGTGGGCATGTTTGAAGGCAGGGGGGAAGGAACCAGTGGAGAGTGAGCGGTTGAAGATGGAAGTTAAGGAGGGGAGGAGGGAAGGGGTGAGAGTTTTCATAAGATGAGAGGGAATTGGGTCCGAAGCACAGGTGAATGGATTGGCACTTGAGAGGAGGGAGGAGATCTCATCTGAAGATACTGCTGGGAAGGATGGGAGAGTAGCAGAGAAGGTTGAGAGCCGGGGAATGGAGAACAGGAAGGGGGACTTTGGGGATCTCAGACCTGATGGTTTTAATTTTACTAATGAAGTAAGAGGGCAGATTGTTGGGGGTGAGGGTTGGAGGAGCGGGAGGAACAGGGGGCCTGAGGAGGGAGGTAAATGTACGGAAGAGCTGATGGGGGTGATGGGCATGGGTGTCAATAACGGAGGAAAAACAGTTCTGCCTGGCAGAGGAGAGGGCAGTGTTAAGACAGGAATGGATAAATTTATAGTGAACAAGGTTGGCTTGCTGTGCTGAGTGGTGCTGAAAAAAGATGATCCATGTAGCAGTGTAGAGAATGGGCTGGAGAGGGGGAGAGCTTCAATCAGGAAGAGCAGTGATGAGGCTGATACCTTATGTAGTCTTGCTGGACTAGGATTGCAGGCTTGGACCAGCGTGGATGGAGAGGATAGGGTGAATTCAGGAAATGTGGAGGAAGAACTGATGGGATTTAGAAAGAGAATGGTGTGAGAATTGAAACAGAATGAGGAAATCAAAGATCATGGCAAAGCAGCCAGCTTCTGGGAACGGTGGAGTTACTGGGAGAGAGAGGAACGTTTGGAGGAGGAGAATTAGGAGGAGATGGAAAAGGAGGGGCTTTACGAAGGAAGGTGAGGCATTCAGTTTTGAACGTGTTGAACTTGAGGTGCAGGTGGGACATTCAAGTGAAGCTGTCTTAGGGGCAAGAGGAAATGTGGGATTAGAACCCAGGAACAGAACCAAGATTAGAATGCTGCTTGGGGGGAGGCATCATGGCTTAGGGGAAAAAACCATGGGCTTGGAAGTCAGAGTTTGGGAGGTCAGGGTTAGAGATATAGAACTGGAAGTCATCGGCATAGGGGCCTTCCCTGATTAAGCCTTATTTTCCCTGACTAAGCCTTATTTTCCCTGACTTCCTCTCTTCTTCATCGTCTGTGCACTTGGATTTGTTACCTTTGGGAACTTGATATTGACCCCACCCTCAACACTACAGCACTTATATGCATATCCATAATTGTTTTATTTATATAAAGATCTATCTTCCCCTCTCAACTGTAAACTTGATGTGGGCAGAGAATGTGTCCACGAACTCTGTTGTATTGTACTCTACCCAGCGCTTTGTAACAGGCTCCTGCACACAGTAAGTACTCAATAAATTCCGATGATTGGTTTATTGATTGATCGAGGTGGTAAATAAAGTAAATAAATGCCTCAAGCGACTGAGCACAGAATCTGCAAAGTAGGGGCCCAGAACAGAGGCTGTGGGACACTGACAATTAGCGGATGATAGGGGAAAGAATTGCTAAAAAACAAGACGAAGGGATTACAATCTCTGGAAGAAGGCAGATTCCTATAGAAACTTCCTATTGAGGAATTTTCTCAGGGCCCCTTTCATGTCTTTGTTCCTCAGGCTGTAGATGAAAGGATTCAGCATGGGGGTCACCACCGAGTACATCACCGACGCTATAGATTCTTTCCTGGCCGTGTGGGTGGACCGGGGGCCAAAGTAGACCCCAATGGCAGTACCATAGAACAAAGAGACCACGGACAGATGAGAGCCACAGGTGGAGAAAGCTTTATACCTTCCCCTGGCAGATGGGATTCTCAAAATTGTGGAGAAAATACGATTGTAAGAGAACAGAAGGCCCGTAAGGGGACCTATCCCTAACAGAGCTCCAAGAACAAAGAGCACTACTTCGTTGATGAGTGGATCAGTGCAGGAAAGTTTTATGATCTGAGTAGGTTCACAGAAGAAGTGATGGATTTTATTGTCTGCACAGAAGGATATTCGAAGCACCATTAAAGTATGTGTCAGAGCATAGAGACTGCTGATGATCCAAGACCCAGAAACCATCAGGGCACAGAGCCGTGGACTCATGATGGTGGTGTAGTGGAGGGGGTGGCATATGGCCACGTAGCGGTCATAAGCCATCCCGGTGAGGAGAAAGTGGTCCAGACTTACGAACAGAATGAAGAAATATATTTGCGCCAGGCAGCCAGTGTAGGATATGGATTTGCTGTGGGTCTGAATATTGACCAGCATGTTGGGGACCGTGGTGGACAGGAGACAGACGTCGGCCAGGGAGAGGTTGGTGAGGAAGAAGTACATGGGGGTGTGCAGGTGTGGGTCGGAGCCGATAGCCAGGATGATGAGCAGGCTCCCCAGGAACCCGAGCAGATACATCCAGAGGAACAGCATGAAGAGAGGCTGCTGCTGTTCTGCCCGGTCGGACAGTCCCAGGAGGAGGAATTCCAAGGCGCCGGTTTGGTTTCCCCTCTCCATGGAGCCAGAGGATCTGCTGGGGGAAACGTGGCAGGAGAATGGGATGTTGAAGCAATCATATCCTGTTTCTGCCTGTTCCTAGGCCTGTGCAGTTGCCGGGGAAAGAACTGGCAGAATAAGTAGTAAAGGTGAACAGCGTGGCCTTCTGGAAAGAGCACAGGCCTTGGATTCATACAACCTGGGTTCTAATAATGGCTCTGCCACTTGCATGCTGTTTGTCCTTGGGCAGTCACTTACCTTCTCTGGGCCTCAGTTTCCTTAACTGTAAAATGGGGATATGTGTTCTCCTTCCTATTTAGATTGTGTGCCCCGTATATGCACAGAGACTTTATCCAACCTGATTAGCTTGTATCTACTCCAGTGTTTAAATCAGTGCTTGGAACATAGTAAGCATTTAAAAAATACTATCATTATTATTATTAGTAGTAGTAGTAGTAGTAGTATCATTATTCTTGTTATTGTTGTTATTGAAGGGACTCCTTAATTTTGATATCAGATATATCCCCACACTTTCCATCCAGAAGGTAAGATGTCTGGCTGGCCTGGGATTAGAGGATGGTGAACTTGTTCATTTGAGAGTCTCTGGTTTATATTCTCGGGCCTTCCTGTCTCCTGCATAGCTCCTCTTTCCCAGACACATTCAAATGAGTTGTCACCTGCTTTAGGAGTTAATCATTCTATTTAAGAGGTTCAGCGAGTAGGTGGGCATTTTTGGAGAGAAATGTGTGGACTGGGTTGTAGTAGGAAATCAGGGAGGTAAGGTAGGAGGGGGCAAATTTATTGCGTGCTTTTAAACCTATGGTAAGGAGTTTCTGTTTGATGTGGAGGTGGATGAGAAACCAATAGAGGTTTTCGATGAATGAGGAAACATGGAGTGAATGGTTATGTAGAAAAGTGATCCAGGCAGCAGAATGAAGTATGAATCAAAGTGGGGAGAGACAGGAGGCAGGGAGATGAACAAGGATGCTGATGAAGTAATCAAGATGAGTTAGGATAAGTACTTGGATTAATATGGTGGCAGTTTGGTTGGATAGGGAAGAGCAGATTTGGTCAATGGTGTGAAGGTTGAACCGACAGGATTTGGTGACAGGTTGAATATGTGGGTTGAATGAAAGAGATAATAATAATAATAATAATAATAATAATAATAATAATAATAATGTTCGTATTTGTTAAGTGCTTACTATGTGCAAAGCACTGTTCTAGGATACCACCAAGGTGTGGGCTTGTGAAAACAGGGAGGATGGTGGTGCTGTCTATAGTGATGGGGCAGTCAGGGAGAGGACACGGTTTGGGTGGGAAGATAAGGAGTTTTGTTCTGGACGTGTTAGTGAATGAACACCAAGGGAGTGGGTGGAGATAAATAATAGAAGGAGACCCAGAGCTGAGCCTTGAGGGACTCCCACAGTTAAGGGTGGAAGACAGAGGAGGAGTCCACAAAAGAGATGGAGAAGGAGTCCACAAAATGGACAGAGAAGGAGTGACTATTAACTACTTACTATTCCCCCTATCTGTAGTTTATTTTAATGTCTGTCTTCCCCTGTACACTGTAAGCTCTCTGTGGACAGAGAACATATCTACCAACTCTTATATTATACTTTCCAAAGCACTTAGTACAGTGCTGTGCACACAGTAAGCATTCAATAAATACCA